>NC_081760.1:38829256-39016756 GCF_963082965.1 Carassius carassius
GTGACTGCAAACGCAACTGCGTTCGATACAACTTTTGAGTATGAAAGCAGAGCAACGCTGCGGGCAGCGCAAGGAACAATCGTGCTCGGGCTCGGACCGCAGCAAACAAGCCCAGTGTAAAAGCCCCCTAAAAGTACTGCCATATTTTTTCTCCACCCATGAGCTCAGCAGCTGATTTCACCAGAGGAGGAACCAAGTGATTATTTCCGAGTCCGAAACGATTCTCAAGTTAAATCCCAAGTCCTTAAAGTATTAAAGTCAATGAGATAATTAAGAGACTTATTAAATGATGATTGTGCATTAGTGATGAACACCTGTTGTTATTGAGCATTACAGAGGATCGGATGCTGATATTTTATTGGTTAAAATGATGCCATCATCATGGAGTTCAGTGTTTGCAGTGTTAAATATATCTCTGTAAAACTGAATGTGCTGTTATAAAGCAGTCATATCAGTGCTTTGCAGTAAAGAGCTTTGAGCTGTTTTTACATTATAAAATAAATAATAAGGTGGCAGCCTATTTATTTCCAAAACAACTTTTTTACATTTATATATGTTTAGTTTTTAAATAACCAACCTTGTGACTGTAACATTCAAATGAACTGTCGGTTTAATAGTTATAATGAATTAATTTTAAATTAATTGTATGTAATGGACATAAACATAACATCCCTTGTTCTAGCTAAGAACTAAGACACACAGACATCATGACCCAACATATGAAGCTCAACAATGGTGACATTCAGTGGCTTAATGGTGAAGCGCATGATGGATCCCTGGACTTTATTCCTCTGCCTGTAACTTACCTGCTTTTTTTTGGTAAATGTTAAATTGAGCAAATTTTTTCCAAAAAGTTATTCTTTTACCAACCACTTTGTTGAAATACTTGAAGCAATTGCCATTGCTACTGTTCAGACAGACTCAGACATCAAGAACCAGTATACAAATCTCAACAATGGTGACAATCAACAAAATACTTCATAATTCAATGCAAGCTGGGTAACACCATAGTAAAAACTCCCATCATGCACTGCAGTATGAAAAAATATTGTCACCACTGTTGAGGATCATATGATAAGTGTTCATGTCTTAAAGCCTGAATTTTTCATGTTTTTTTTGGTAAGTTGTTTTGTTTTGTACCTGCACAATTAGTTAAACTCAAATTTTCAAGGCAAGTGTCTGCACAGAAGTTTTGAGTTAAAAATCTCAACTTATTTTTTAAGATTTGAAGAACTATAATTATTAATTTGTGTCAGTTAAGTTTTTCAAGTTGCTGGAAATTTCAAGTCTGTAAAAGCTTACTCTTTTGATTTCAGATTACCAGGTATTTTTCTAATAGAAAAATTATTGTCACAGAATCTGAAAAAAAACAATTACTATTGTTGAAATAAACAAACTTTTTTTAAGTCACCACATTTAAAGAAGCTATGACTGTTTTCACATGACAAAGCCATGATAATCGAATAAGCAGACAACACTGACTTTTTTTTTTTGTAAAACAACTTACAAGAGTGTTACAATCAGAAATTTACATAGCCTGTTCAACATAATCTAGGGCTCAATACCAGACACAAAAACCTCAAGAATGGTGACAACAAACACATGTTAAAAAGATGAGCTCTTTACATCACAGAACAACAAATAACTAACAATAATAAAAAGTTGAAATTAAGTCAGCGGACAGCAAAACAATAATGATATGACAGTAACTGCATAATTTATTCACAACTGTTGGGGCAATATTTGGGGTAATTTTGTTGGTCTGACAAGGATTTTTGTGTACACTTTAAAAAGTGATTATATTTATTCAGTAAAATTGTCTCAAAAATTTACAAGAAATATTATTAATTAAATTTAACACATTTTAATTAAGTAGAATTAACCATTCAAAATGAGTAGAATAACATGAAAAAATTAAGTAAAATGTACACAAAAATAGTGATTTCATTGGATAAAAAACAAACAAACAAAAAAACACTATTCTAAAGAATACTATGTTATGCATGCCAGGCCAGTAGTTGGCGATCTTGAAACACCCTTCGAAAACATTATATGCATGCACATGACGTCAGCCTTTTTACAAATTCACATTTTTGTTGCTTACATAGATATGATAAAGGCAGCATGTTCAAAAGGTTGTAAGGCCCCCAAAACAGATTTACTGAAGACACCTATAGTTCACAAACAGAATCACTGAAGGAAAAACTAATAATAATTAATTTGCTTACCATTGTAGTAGTCAGTGTTTGCTTTAGTTTTACTCTTGAGTTAAGGTGTAAAGTTTAGGTGTTTTCAGCATTATCTGAGAAATTCTTAGAAGCACCTCTTATCAAAACCTTGTTAAAAAAAAAGTTTTTTTCATTTAGGCACATTTTTTCATCAGACATCAAGAATCAGCCTGAGAACCTCAACAATGATGACAATCAAAAAGCATGTTACACTGCATTCTGGGTGCCACCAATCAAAACTCAATTATGGATGCCATCATGCTTTGCGGCATGAATAATTTATGAGCAACAATTCTATAGTAGCTTGTTTTGTGATTCTTACAGTGTTAGCTTTCACTGTTATGCTGATGATACTCAACTCTATATTTCTTCGCAGCCCGTTGAAACACACCAATTTGAAAAACTAATGGATTGCTTAGTCGATATAAAAAACTGGATGACAAGTAATTTCTTACTGCTAAATTCAGAAAAAACAGAGGTGTTAATTATAGGACCTAAAAACTCCGCTTGTAATAACCTAGAACACTGTCTAAGACTTGATGGTTGCTCTGTCAATTCTTCGTCATCAGTTAGGAACCTAGCTGTGCTATTTGATCGCAATCTTTCCTTAGAAAGCCACATTTCTAGCATTTGTAAAACTGCATTTTTCCATCTCAAAAATATATCTAAATTATGGCCTATGCTCTCAATCTCAAATGCAGAAATGTTAATCCATGCTTTTATGACCTCAAGGTTAGATTATTGTAATGCTTTATTGGGTGGTTGTTCTGCACGCTTAGTAAACAAACTACAGCTAGTCCAAAATGCAGCAGCAAGAGTTCTTACTAGAACCAGGAAGTATGACCATATTAGCCCGGTCCTGTCAACACTGCACTGGCTCCCTATCAAGCATCGTATAGATTTTTAAATATTGCTTATTACCTATAAAGCCCTGAATGGTTTAGCACCTCAGTATTTGAATGAGCTCCTTTTACATTATAATCCTCTACGTCTGCTACGTTCTCAAAACTCAGGCAATTTGATAATACCTAGAATATCAAAATCAACTGCGGGCGGCAGATCCTTTTCCTATTTGGCGCCTAAACTCTGGAATAACCTACCTAACATTGTTCGGGAGGCAGACACACTCTTGCAGTTTAAATCTAGATTAAAGACCCATCTCTTTAACCTGGCATACACATAACATACTAATATGCTTTTATTATCCAAATCCGTTAAAGGATTTTTACGCTGCATTAATTAGGTAAACCGGAACCGGAAACACTTCTCATAACACCCTATGTACTTGCTACATCATTAGAAGAATGGCATCTATGCTAATATTGGTCTGTTTCTCTTTTGTTCCGAGGTCACCGTGGCCACCAGATCCAGTCTGTGTCCAGATCAGAGGGTCACTGAAGTCACCCGGATCCAGTATGTATCCAGAACAGATGCTGGAACAGCACCTAGAAAGGACCTCTACATCCCTGAAAGACAGCGGAGACCAGGACAACTAGAGCCCCAGATACAGATCCCCTGTAAAGACCTTGTCTCAGAGGAGCACCAGGACAAGACCACAGGAAACAGATGATTCTTCTGCACAAACTGACTTTGCTGCAGCCTGGAATTTAACTACTGGTTTCGTCTGGTCAGAGGAGAACTGGCCCCCCAACTGAGCCTGGTTTCTCCCAAGGTTTTTTTCTCCATTCTGTCACGGATGGAGTTTCGGTTCCTTGCCGCTGTCGCCTCTGGCTTGCTTAGTTGGGGTCACTTCATCTACAGCGATATCGTTGACTTGATTGCAAATAAATGCACAGACACTATTTAATTGAACAGAGATGACATAACTGAATTCAATGATGAACTGCCTTTAACTATCATTTTTTCATTATTGACACTGTTTTCCTAATGAATGTTGTTCAGTTGCTTTGACGCAATGTATTTTGTTTAAAGCGCTATATATAAATAAAGGTGACTTTGACTTTGACTTACAGTTCCTCTGAATATGCTGTTTGTCAACATTCTTTAGATTCATACACTGGTTCTTGATGTCACTGTCTCCCAAAAGAAAGTTCCCCTCTCTCAATCAGAATTCTTAAACTCTTGAGTACACTGAAAACTCCAGGACTTTTATTGTTGAATCACAGAACTGCTATAATGAATGTTAATGTAACTCAGAGATTAGGCTCTTAATGAGCTCAGATATTGAGGTAAAACAAAGATTATGTAAAAGCATAAACAACCCCACCTGATCATCTTTTTTCTTAGCTTGGCTAGCTGTTATAACTGAATTACAACTGCAATGCGAAAAGTAATGTTAAAATATCAAGGGTCAAGAGCACAACTAAAGCAAACACTGACCACTATAATGGTAACCAATAATTTACCCTTTGATTCTGTTTGTGAACTGTAGGTGTCTTCAATAACTGTTTTGGGGGCCTTAAGACACAGCCTTTTGAACATGATGCCTGTATCATATTTATGTAAGCAACAAAAATGTGAATTTTTAAAAAGGCTGATGTCATGTGTATGCATATAATATTTTCGAAAGGTGTTTCATGATCGCCAATTACTGGCCTGGCATGCATAACATAGTATTCTTTAGCATAGGGTTTTTTTGTTTTTTTGTCCAATGAAATCAATATTTTTGTGTAAATTTTACTTAATTTTTTCATGTTATTCTACTCATTTTGAATGATTATTTCTACTTAATTAAAATGTGTTAAATTTAATTAATAATATTGCTTGTAAATTTTTGACACAATTTTATTGAATAAATATACCCTTACGAAAAATAACCATGGTTTTATTATAGTAAAACTATGGTTTTTTGGCGTGTTGACTACCATTTGTATAACCACAGATTTACTACAAATACCATGGTTAAACTATGGTTAATTTAGCAAAACCATGGTTAATTTGTGGTTACCATGGTTTAACTATAGTAACCATGGTTTTTTGGTTTTATTTGTAGTAAAACCATGGTTAATTTTCATAAGGGTAGAGAATCACTTTTTACAGTGTAGTTTCAGTAAAATAACATTTTTTGGTATTTGAGACTCAAAGGTTTTTTTAAACTGGAAAATTAGAAGTTTCATTTTTACAGTGTTGTTGAGACCTTACAAATAATGCAATATTGCCAAATATGACCGATAAACAGTTTTGTAGTCCCTAAGTATTAATTCAGAAATGTGTAAACCCCCAGCTGAAAAAGCCAAATTATCTGAACTTTCTGAATTATCTGAACTAAAATTAGAAGGAATGTTTGTTTTCGACAAAGACTTCATGGAAAATTACCGCTGGCATCGTGACAAGATGGCAGACTCAAATTTTCAAACTTTCGAAGGAAGCTCCAGGGAAAATCTTGAGAAGGGTATAACTGCAGCCTGGAGACCTCCAAATAGGGGCGGGAACTCCAAAACATGGTGGGAGCTCCAAAATAGGGCGTGGCTTCCTCCCATTGACAGACAGGCACAATTTTCCCCCAATGCACTTCAGTGCAAACTCCGCCCCACAGCTGATTCTGAAGTTTTATTGGTTGAGTCAGTTAAAATTCTTTTAAATGCATTCTTCTTTGCCTCTCAACGGAGGCGGACACTTTTCTCTCCCTCTCCTCCCCTTGCCTTCCCTGCTTGCTCTCTTGTCTCGTCTATTCTGATAGAGTCTCTCTGCACTGGTCCCCTAAACTGGAAAACATGGATTGGATTTGATTTGATTGACTGTCCTATCAATGAAATTGACACCATCTTCTCGAAGAGAAGCTTGGGTTTGCTGGAACGTTCTCAGCTGACTACACGATGAATGTGTGTGTCAGTCAACAATCCAAAGACAAAGACTATTTCATGATGTCCAATCAATAAAGAATAATAAGCAGAAAAAGCACCTGTTATAAGATTATCTGTTATTGCAAGATTTGATTCATCAATGTATACATGTTTGCTGTGAAAACAATATTGTAACTGTTTTGAATCAAATTGCTTTAAGTTAATAAAAGGGTCAAGAGACTACCTAAAGCAAACCTTGACCACAATTATGGTGGCGTAGTGTTTTTTTTTTCTTCAGTTGAAGGCTGTGGCTAAATTCAGTTGTAGTTCTTGTGTTTCTCTTTACTTCAGTGATGCTGATTGTTAACAGCAGATGTTCATCACTAATGTACAATCATCATTTAATTAGTCACTTAATTATCTCATTAACTTTAACCCTTTGAGGACTTGGGATATGACTTGAAGACTTGCTTGTGACTTGAAAGTCTCACCTCTGGTCAGTATGCCTAGTGAGATCTTGATTAGCTGGTTCAGGTGTTTTTAATTAGGGTTGGAGCTAAACTTTGCAGGACAGCGGCCCTCCAGCACAGAGATTGGTGACTCCTGAATTAAATGATGTGAATGATGCATTAGTGATGAACGCCTGTTGTTATTGAGCTTAACAGAGGATCGGATGCTGATGTTTTATTGGTTAAAATGATGCCATCATCATGGATATCAGTGATTGCTTCAGTTGGGCTCTTGACCCTTGACTTCTTGTGTTAAATATATCTCTGTAAAACTGCATGTGCAGTTATAAAGCAGTGAGATCAGTGCTATGCAGAGAACATATTATAGCTGCTTTAACATGATGAAATAATAATTAATAACTTTATTTCATTTTTAAAATAAATTTTTAAATAACCAATCTTGTGGAACTGCAACATGCAAATAGACAGTTGGTTTAATACCTATGAATTAATTTTAAATCTAATGGAAGTGTTTTAGAAAAATATTTGAACTCTTGTTTTAATAAAACGCACAGGCATCATGACCCAGCATATGAATCTCAACAATGATTCCAGTAAAATGCTAAGAGAAAATATGTTCAAGTGGTGCTAGTTATGATTTTACATAATCATCGTTTGGCCTGAGTGTTATAAATAGAGCCTGTTCTCTGAGTTAAATTAACACTCATTATAGCAGCCCATGTAATTCAACAATAGAAGTCCTGGGATTATCTGCAAAATCCAGAGTTTTGATTGGTGGCACCCAGAATGCAGTGCAACATGCTTTTTGATAGTCACCATTGTTGAGTTCCTGTAGCACAAGTGGTAGAGCATTGCGTTAGCAAGCGAAAAGTTTGAATCCCAGAGAACACATGTTAGGAGAAAATTGTTAGCCTGAATGCAATGTAAGTCACTTTGGATAAAAGTGACTACTAAATGCATACATACATACATGTTTGTGTGCCTAAATGGAAGTTAATTTCTTTAAAAAAAAAGGGTTTGATTAGAAATGCTTCTAAGAATTACTCTGATTATGCTGAGAATAACAGATCTCATACTCTACTACAACCACAGGACGTCTTTTGTTGATAAGACACAACCAACTCAGAAATCCAGAGCAAATGGTGTCAAAACAAACAACACCACCTGATCTTATTCTTTATTGTCTTTTCTAGCTGCTGTATCACAATTACAGAAACAACAACAAAAAGTTTGTTTAAAAGTTTAAGGGTCAATAGCACAAATAAAGCAAACACTGGCCACCATAATGTTAACCAAAATGTAGATTATTCTCCCTCAGTGATTCTGTTTGGGGGCTTGAAAACAAAAGCTTTTGAACACGATGCATGAAACATGAATTCCAGAATTACATTTTTGCGCTGTGTTTCTTAGTCACCAACTACTGGCCTGGTATGCATAACATAGTATTCATTATCATAGTTGTGTTTTTCTTTCTCAAAGAAAGTTATTTTTTTTTTATCTTAAATTTTTTCACACACTCTTCAACAGTACGCAGATATATCACTTCATCATAAATAAGCCGCACAAGAAACTTTGAGCATAGGCTACATACCTCGTTCTGTTAGCTAAGTTATGAAATCACCAAAAAGCTGATTAAAATTGCAAACTGCATGTACGCAGCACACAAGAACTTCTCTCAAATACGTACTAAATGTACTAAAATATATTCTGCAATTTGAGATTACCATATAAGGCACAAGATGATATGTTTTTTTTTTTTTTTGTAATTTAATGCACAAATAAATGTGAGCACAGTGCACTTCCTACTGAGCAAAGTTATGTCCAGTTGACGTCTTGTGGACGTCTTTTTATGTCTTTGCAGACGTTGAAAAGACGTCCACTGAGGAGCCAGAATGAAAGTTTTTGTGACGTCTTTTTTGACGTCTTCTGTTCGTCCGATTTAGACGTTCAGAGAACCTCCTTACAAGGTTAAAAAGTGGTCAGTAGAACTATTTTCAACATCATTTAAGGTTCATTTAGGCATAATTTATACGTAATTTTCCGGACCAAATCAACACTCTCAATGACTCAATGACAATCAAAACAAACAAAACCGCTTCATAGCACAAACTCATCCTTATTTTCCGGACCTTTTTGTTTTAATTGTTACCATTGATGTGATGCATATCCACAATCTTAATGTCTGTGTGTGACTACATGATGTGTTTTTTAAAAATAAGTTCATTCCTTTTTTTTACAAGGTGTCTGTCCATGAAAATAAATAAAGAGTTGCAACAAAACATTAATAACGTATTGTGCTATAATCACCATTAAAAGCAAGATGATAACGCTTAATCTTAATGCTTAAGAGTGTTTTATAACACACAGTTACAACAACCAAAGACAATCTCACACAAGCAGCATGAGGACCAAGATCCCAACTAAACCAAACACTGTCCACCACAATGGTGACTTTGACTGATGTTGATGTAAATGATGTAAATTGATCCTCCTCTGCTGAGATCTTCAGAGATTTAATGTCTTTGATTTGCAGTTGATTTTACCACATGCTCAATCATCAGTTAATTCATTATTTCATGAAGATTATTTTATTTTCTTGATTTTAGGACAAACACAGTGTCTGGAAATTACATTGAAATAACATCTAAATCTAATGCATCCTGAGACTGTTGATTTGGTCCAGAAACAGTATAAATTATGTCTAAATGAACCTTAAATGATGTTGAAAATATTTCCGCTGACCACTTTTGAACTAGTTTTGAACCTTGTAAGGAGGTTCTGTGAACGTCTAAATCAGACGTACAGAAGACGTCAAAAAAAGACGTTATAAAAACTTTCATTCTGGCTTCTCAGTGGACGTCTTTTCAACGTCTGCAAAGACATAAAAAGACGTCCACTGGACGTAACTTTGCACAGTGGGTTATAATAGAAAATATGAGAAAATGAAACTATGATATCTAATTTTATATTCTGGCATTTATGACTGTTGACTTCAACCTTTTTAAAATGTTTATCAATAAGCATGCCGCATCCAGGAGTATGCAATTTGCATGGAGAGCAAGCATTTGGGAGTTTCTAGAAGCTGAATAAACAATAAAGCTATAGGGAGCCCCTTTATTAGAATACCTGGAGGAGAGGAATAAAACAAAAATTGTCATATGTGAATATTAGTCATATTCACCCAGTATAACTTGATCTAATTTACAAATATCTTAATTAGACTTAAGTAGAAATTAGTTGTGTGTTTGAGGCCCTAAAACATTATAATCAAACATATTTTATATTGAAATAATGAAGATTTCTGTGCCACCCCAGACTGGTGTCTGGTCCCTCCCTGGCCACCCCTATAAAAACACATATTTTTTTGGCAAGAACCAGACATGGGTGTCCTGTAGGGTAAATATTTTTTTTTTATGGGAAATAATTTTTATTTAATGAGATTACTATTTAATAATAAGGTCAGAAATGTATAAAGTATAATGTTTCCTTTCCACGATTATTCAAACAGAGAATAAATTATATATAGAGAGTGACATTATCACTAACACAGAAGTATCATGAGTTAAAGCATTCTCAAGATTCAAGTTATTCTTATTGTTTCGGCTGATTTTCTCAAAATATTATATATATATATATATATATATATATATATATATATATATATATATATATATATATATATATATATATATATATATATATATATATATATATATATATATATCGTTATAATCAGTAAAGCTGTATAAACTGTGAATTAAATCTCTTGGTACATACATCTGCGCTTTGTTGTTTATGATGAGGGAATTCACAAGAGTCCGGAATTCAGTCAGCGAACGTGCAGGCGCTCAACAAAACTAACGAGGACTCATCTGAACGCTTCTGTTTTGCCATTGCATTCTTAAACTCAACAGAATTGTGTGTGATTGGTTAAAATGCGCAACACTATAAAAATGCCTAAAATAACGTAATAGATGTAACAGACGTAATAGATTTTATTTGTTTGTGCAGGGGCATTTTTTGTCCAATTAAGTGACATTTTTGCCCTAGGTCCCGATTAGTGGCCACAGCCTTAACAAGCTCCGCCTATGACTGAGATGACTTGTAGAGATAATAAATGCAGCGCTCTTTGCTGGCATTGTGCCAAACCATGCACCAGCAGCCGCTTGCTTTAGTTAAAAATAACAGTGTTCTGTGAATGTTGATGATTTAATAACAATTTTTTATCGGGAGCGTGTATGCTGGGATTTCATAAATTTTATAGAGAAAAAGTAATGTAACTAGTAATGTAACTAAATACTTTTGAAATAAAGAAATCAGAACAGTAACGTTATTACTGTTAAGGAGTAATCTGTAATCAGTAATTTCATTACATTTTCAGAGTAACATTCTGAACACTGTGTATGCCAGGGCTAGCTGTCCCATTTTTAACTATTTTAACCATTTGGAGGGCAGAAGTTACCTAAAATATTTTTGAATAGGTGTTTGTACTGTAAACAACATACAGAAACACTTGGTCTTCTGACCTTAAACTTATTTACTGGGAACTTCCTCTGTGACAACCAGCCCCAGTCTCCCCTATTCCACACACACATACACACACACACAGAGAAAGAGAGAGAGAGAGAGAGAGAGAGAGAGAGAGAGATTTGATGATAATCAGCCAAAAGAATTATTATAAAATCATGTTCTTACCCGTTTCACCAAAATTCAATACCAGTTACAGCACTACAAATGAACAGGATGAGACCAGCAATAGGGTTTTTAAGTGGTCAACGCCTTATATTCTAGCAGGATGTAACACTTCACATAGTACAGAAACAGCAGAAGCAGAGACTAAACATGGCAACCAGCACAGAGTAGACATTAGACTAACGTCACACAATAGGTGTAAACTTTATCTTTATGAAAAAAATGAAACTGTCAGTCCATCCATAGAAAGGCTTATTATGTTTTCAAACTTACGTGAATATTTAATCTTATTCTGGGTAAACAAGAAAATAAATGATTTAATAAGAACTACTCTAGAATTACGTAGTAGAGTAAATTAATATTGAAGTTGCATCCTCGTGCACCAAGCTTTTTATTCTGACTTTGGCCTTGTTTCTCTTCTCTGTTGTCACTGTTTATCTTTTGAACCTCTAAATAGGGTCATAAATGCATTTTCCTCTGTAGCGACCACAGAAGTGAGAGAACAAGCCATGTGCAAACCCACAGCAGCATAGTGTTGTTTACTGTTTGATCATGTGACCCTCATGAGAGATGGACAGAAGAGTGCTGACGTCACAGTCCCATTGCTCTGACATCGAAAGGCAGATATTGCTGATACTGTTTAAAGGGATAGTTCCCTTTCAAATTAAATTTTGGTATGTTTTAGCTTACCTCAAGGGCATCCAAGATGTAGTTGTCTTTGTTTCCAGAGTAGTTTCCATTTGGATATTTTTAGGTCAAACATTTCTTGTCTGTGACTCATATAATGGAGGTCTATGGTCACCACCTCAAAGAGCATGCACAGCGAAGTCCAAATTAAACCATTCGTAAGTACACATTGATTACCTAAGACACGAAACGAGCGGTTTGTGTGAGAAAACGAACAGTATTTATATAGTGTTTTATCTCTTGTACACAACCACGTCCAACTGATCACTCATTTATTACTGTTTACCACACGATACGCCACCAATCTGCACTGTCTGAAATATAATTCAGTAATTGTAATTAATTAATTGGTTTATAATGCACCCTATAATCATTGCAATTATAATAAAAATACAGCACATTACTCAATCTATTGACAGCGTGCCATTGGTTCCCTCTGGCCTTGGACGTCACCTCCAGTTTATACATGGCAAACTAAAGACAGCATGCATAAAAAGGTAACTGCCATCTCCTGACCTCAATTCAACTTAGCTTTCTTTGTTGCCGCAAATGTTTTTAACAAACACACCATCACAGCAGCCAAAAAAGACAAAAGATAGAATAAGAGTTAAGAGCGCAACTAATGGAAACTAATCTCCGTTATGGTGAAACACATTAGAGTTAAAGCTCTGTTAATTCTCAATAAAAACTTTTGTAGATGTCTAACAGAAATAAAGTCAGTCTGGTTAGTAATAAGTGAAGCTGGTAACGCTGTTTGTAGAGTTGTTTAATCCTCCTCTGGGGAGATCTCCAGAGATTTAATGTCCTCTATTATCTACAGTTGATTTCATCTAAGGTTGTGGCTGAAGTCAGTTGTAGTTCTTGTGTTTCTGTTCATCTGTTTTTCTGTTCTCTTCTTTCCTTCAGTGATTCTGCTTGTTAAGGCTGAAATTACTTCATATTTAATATACACAGATTCTGTGGCTCAGATAAGGTCCGTTTCTGGTTAATTTCTTAACTCTTGACTGACATGTGGCATTGCTATGGCCTGCTTGTGGCTCAAATCTTGCAAACAGGAATGGTCCACCCACACTGTAAAACCCGACAAGTAAACTTAACTCAAACCGTATGAGTAAACAGATTGCCTTGATTTAAACCATGTAAGTTTTAAAACTTTGCATTCAAGTAATTAAGTGATTAACTGAGTGATAATTGAGCTTTAGTGATGAACACCTGCTGTTAACAAATATAATTACTGAAAAAAAGAGGAACACAAGAACTACTACAACTGACTTCAGACACAGCCTTAGATGAAATCAACTGAAATAAAATACATTAAATCTCTCAAGATCTGATTAAACAACCCCACAAACAGCATCACCAGCTTCACTTATTAATAACCAGACTGACTTTATTTCTGTCAGACGTCTACAGAAGAACTTATTGAGACTGAACTAAGGTTTAGATCAGGGATAGGTAACTCCGCTCCTGGAGGGCCACTATCCTGCAGAGTTTAGCTCCAACCCTAAATAAACACACCTGAACAAGGCAATCAGTGTTTTCGGGATAACTAGATAAATACAGGCAGGTTAGTTTTTATGAGGGCTGAAGCTAAACTCTGCAGGATAGTGGCCCTCCAGGACCGGAGTTGCCTATCCCTGGTTTAGATGTTGATTTATTGTTTCATTTGAAGTAACCATGTTAGATATCAGTGTTTGTATTAGTTGGGCTCTTGACCCTTGATGTATGTCTTAGTCTTTTCTCTGGAGGTTATAACTGTGTGTTTCCAAAACACATTTGTTGTAATTCAAAAGCCCAGAAGAAATGCCATCAGGTGTTAACCTGTACCTAGGTGTAGGGTGTTATACTTCATATTGGTGATGATAATTATTCATTAATATTCACTATTATTGATCTGTACAGAGTCTTATCTCTAATGAAATAGATGTTGTGTAATTCGTAGATGTGGTTCTAGTAAAAATAACACTAAGAGCCAGTGGTTCTGTGATAATCCGTGAATATAAAAATGACTTTCTAAACATTTTGTACACATACATTTTTATTCTATGCTAGTAGTTGGTCAAACACAGACATTAATGATCAGCATATGAACCTCTACAATGATGATGAAAAAAACATGCTGCAATGCATGCTGGGTACTATTGTAGTACAAAACTCATCCTTGGCTCCCAGCATGCTCTGCAGCATTTTTTTATGGTCACCATTGTTGAGGTTCATATTCTGATTATTGATCTCTTTGTGTGACTGTTTGACAGCGTAGAAAACCACACTGTTTGAAAAGTCATTCAGATTAACTGATTATCACAGAACCACTTGCTCTTAGAATCACTTTTACTATAATCAATGAAATTTCACAACATCTATTTTATCAGAGATTAGACTCTGTACAGTTCAATGATTGATGATTATCATCACCAATATAAAGTATAACAACCTACACCTAGATACAGGTTAACACCTGATGGCGTTTCTCCTGGGCTTTTGAACTACAACAAATGTATTTTAGAAACACACAGTTATAACAGCCAGAGAAAAGACTAAGACAGAAATCAAGGGTCAAGAGTCCAACTAATACAAAAACTGATCTCTAACATGGTTACTTCAAATGAAACAATAAATCAACAGCTACACCTTAGTTAATTCTCAATAAGATCTTCTGTAGACGTCTGACAGAAATAAAGTCAGTCTGGTTATTAATAAGTGGAGTTGGTGATGCTGTTTGAGGGGTTGTTTAATCAGATCTTGAGAGATTTTATGTATTTTACTTCAGTTGATTTCATGTAAGGCTGTGTCTGAAGTCAGTTGTAGTTCTTGTGTTTCTCTTTCCTTTAGTGATTCTGTTTGTTAATAGCAGGTGTTCATCACTAATGCTCAATCATCAATTAATCACAGAATTATCTCATTAACATCACTGATAAGCGTTACTCTAACACTCTGTAGTGTGCACACATTTTAAATGTTCATTTAAAACTGAGGATTTTGTTGTGGAGTTTAAAGGGTTAAAGATTTAAGATGAAGAAAAAAAAGCATGAAACATAATTTAACAGTAATAAACTGTAATTCATTTACAGGAAACAAACTGTAGAAAAACAGTTATTTACTGGCACCCCTGCTGCCAGTAAATAACTGCTTTTATACAGTTTGTTGCTGTAAATTAATGGTTGCCAGCAAAAAAAAGTATTTTTCTACAGTTTGTTGCCATTAAGTCAAGGAAAAAAGTAATATACTGTAAAATGTAAATGTCAGATTTACCAAATGAAAAAAAAGTTAATTTAACTAAAATATTTGTGAACATCCATAGAAAAAAAGTTATGCAAAGTTGATAATGAGAGTAAATGCTGAACTCAACTGCATTAATGTGTGTTTGCACAAGAGAGATCTGTTAATGTAGTTTTGTAGTTCACCATTGTGCTGGAGAGTAGAGCCTTCAACAGATTTTCAACAGATCTCTGGAGTTGTGTGAAGTGCCTTCCTGCTTCAAACGCTCCACTATAATCCCCATTCCAAAGAAACCCAAGATAACAGGGCTTAACGATTACAGACCTGTGGCTCTAACATCTGTCGTCAGGAAGTCGTTTGAAAAACTGGTTCTGGCTTATCTGAAGGACATCACTGGACCCTTACTGGACCCCCTGCAGTTTGCGTACCGAGCAAACAGGTCCATGGATGATGCAATCAACATGGGATTGCACTTCATCCTGCAACATCTGGACAAAACAGGGACTTATGTGAGGATCCTGTTTGTGGACTTTTGTTCGGCTTTCAACACCATCATCCCAACAACCCTCCAGACCAAACTGACCCAGCTCTCTGTTCCTAGCTCTATCTGTCAGTGGATCACCAGCTTTCTGACAGATAGGCAACAGTTAGTGAGACTGGGGAAATTCATGTCAAACAGCTGCTCCACCAACACTGGTGCCCCTCAGGGATGTGTTCTCTCCCCTCTGCTCTTCTCCCTGTACACCAACGACTGCACCTCTAAAGACCCCTCTGTCAAGCTCCTGAAGTTTGCAGACGACACTACAGTCATCGGCCTCATCCAGGATGGTGACGAGTCTGCTTACAGACAAGAGGTTGAGCAGCTGTCTTTCTGGTGCTGTCTTAACAACCTGGAGCTGAACACGCTCAAAACAGTGGAGATGATTGTGGACTTTAGGAGAAACCCCCCTGCACTTTCCCCACTCACCATCATGAACATCACTGTGACTGCAGTGGAGTCATTCAGATTCCTGGGAACCACCATCTCTCAGGACCTGAAGTGGGACAATCACATTGACTCCATTGTGAAAAAAGCCCAACAAAGGTTGTACTTCCTTCGCCAGCTGAGGAAGTTTAACCTGCCACAGGAGCTGCTGAAACAGTTCTACTCAGCCGTCATTGAGTCAGTCCTGTGTACTTCAATTACTGTGTTGGTTCAGCTACAAAATCAGATATCAGAAGACTACAGAGAACTGTTCGGACTGCTGAAAGGATTATTGGTGCTCCCCTGCCCACCCTCCAAGAACTGTACACATCCAGAGTGAGGAAAAGGGCTCAGAAAATCATTCTGGATCCCTCACATCCAAGTCACCCCATCTTTGAACTTTTGCCATCTGGCCGGCGCCTCAGAGCCGCAAATACCAGAACAGCAAGGCACAAGAATAGTTTCTTCCCCCAGGCAATCTACCTTTTGAACAGTTAAATGTTTCCCACTTAAACTTATGCTTATGCAAAAAATGTGCAATATTTATTTGTTACCCCTCCATCCTAGAACATACCTGCATCTCACTCAATCCTATTCCATTATCATTTATAGCACAATTGTTTATACACTTATTTATTTGCCAATTTGTAATTCTCCTTTTTTGTAATTTTATTATTATTTTTTTGTCTGTGTGTTGTTGTCTCTGTGTACTGGAAACTTATGTCACTAAAACACATTCCTTGTATGCGCAAGCATACTTGGCAATAAAGCTCTTTCTGATTCTGATTCTGTGCTTCAGTCAATGATGAGCCACAAATTCTGATCTTTTGCTGCTTTATATAAAGACAGTAAATGTGGAGTCGCTGATACAATGGTGATCTCTGTGTTAAGTACTTCAGCACATACATGTGTGCTATAGCTGACAATGAGCTGCAGTGATTTGAGTAAAAGTCATGCATTTAGTTTCTTTACTACAACACATTGTGTTTGCAGTTTTATATTAAGAAAAATTCATTCTCAGTGGACTCAAATGAAATAATTTTATAGTACAAACATCATAAGAATGCTAGCATTGGGAGTGAAGTTAATTTCCATTGTAGTATTTACGGTAAAATACTGTAAAAAATAAGAGTGGTAAATTAATGGTTGAAAGCTGTAAATTAACAGTACTTTACTGGCACCCCTGCTGCCAGTACATTACTGTTATTTAACGACAGAATCTTTTACAGTGTATCCAGACTCCTGGGCCCGGTTTTTCAAAAGGTTTAATCCGGATGAAATTGATCCTGATTTAGTAATCCTTTTTTTGCGATCCGTGATCACGTAATCCAGCTTACTTTTGGAGCCAGTTTTTTTTAAAGCAACATCGGACTGGATTAATCTGATCCGGATAGGAACTTTTCAGGATCACCAAATCTGGATAACCAGTGCTCAAACAGGATAGGAAATAACAATGTAGAACTATGGATATGTAAAGAGCAACAAGTAGAATAGCCAGTGTGGGGTCAATATAAGTTTATTTTTATTTGAAATGAAAACCCACACATTTAAAAAAAAACTAAAAACAAGAAAAACTCCACCCCATCCTCTTCCAGCAGTCCGCTCATCTGAGACCTACAACACAAACATTGTACATTGAGGATATTTATAACAAGTATCAAGTATAGATGTATTGAATAAAAAAAAGACAATGTCAAATACTCCACAATAATTTCAGACTTCCTCATCTGATGTGGAAAGACCAGATTGTCGGAGCTTAGCCTTTAGGAGGCGGATCTCAACTCTGGCCTTGGTTTGCTGCAGTTTGGTCAGAGTCAGTTGTTCCTCTGCCAGACGAAATTGTGCTTCTGCCTGTTCAGTCTCTTTTTGCAGAAGTGCCTTGTAATCATTTTTGTTTGATGAAGGGCGCTTCAAGCCTTTCCTCTGAGATCCTGTGGCAACTACCACTGGCTCAACCAATGAGGATCCAGCTTCTTACTCAGGAACAGAGCTGAGATTCAATATAAATACACTCTCTGGATCAGCCTCAGGAGGAACTGGAAGATTATCCTCCTCCTCCTCAATCCAAGGCTCGCCATCCCCTACAACACCTTGAATACCATGGAGAGCTTGCGACTTCTCACCTCCATTGGAAAACTTCCCACTATTGTTCCATAATGTTCCATAATGGCACCGAACACCCTCTAGTAGTGCATTGGTTTCAGCAGCAGTGAAGTTACAGCTTCTTGAGTCCATGGTTCCGTTGCTTTACTATAATGAACATTGTTCATCAATTATAGGCCTTGGTTCCAATGCCTCAATTGAAAAGCCATAACTAATCAGTTGTAATAGGTGTGTTTGAAAAGACCAACTACACTGCCCTATAAATCAGCCTTTCTCAGAGGATTCACAGAGATACAGTGAAATGGCAGGTGTTGTCCACCGCCACCACCACTTTGCCAGGAGAGGATACTGTCAAAGTGTGTATGTTGAACGTACCAAGCCACTGGAGCAATACACCACTGAGGAGCTGTATGTCCGGTTTCGCTTTGGGAAGGCTCATATAGGGTACCTTGTGAACCTTCTCAGGCCAAAACTTCAACACAGAACCCAAAGGAGTCACGGTCTGTCTGTGGAAGACCAGATCCTCATTGCTCTCCGATTTTATGCATGTGGGACTTTCTATCAAGTTGTTGGTGACTATATGGGTGTGGTGAAATCAGCTGTGTGTGATGTGGTAAAAGATGTGTCAATCGCACTGGCCAGCCTGGTCAATGAATTTGTTTCTTTTCCAAAGGACAACCAGATTGCCCATGCCAAGCGCAGCTTTTTTCTTTTGGGGAATATGCCCAATACTATTGGAGCAATCGACTGCACACATGTGCATATACAAGCACCTCGTGAGAATGAATGGGAGTTTATAAACAGAAAGGGGAGGCTCAGCATTAATGTCCAACTTGTGTGTGATGCTGACCTCATCATCACCAACTGCCTTGTCAAGTGGCCTGGGTCTGTCCATGATGCACGCATCCTGAGGGAGAGCTCTCTATATAGAGACCTCCAAACCAACCGACCGGATGGCATAATATTAGGAGACAGTGCCTACCCACTCCTACCATGGCTGATGACTCCTTTTCTAACAGAAATTACACCGGCGCAGGCACGCTTCAACACTGCTCATTGCAGAGCAAGATGTGCAATTGATAATTTAAATGGAGTTCATAAAAGGTGCTTTGCATGCATTAACTACCTGAGAGCGGAACCACAGAAAGCATGCAACATAACCCTTGCCTGTATTGTCCTGCACACCATCGCTACTAAGCGCAATGTCCCTCTCTGTGCTGACAATGATGCACCTGAGCCCCTTGGAGACCCTAACCAACCTCCTGCATTCTGCCAGAACGAGCAAACAGGACGTGCAACAAGGGACGCAATAGTTAGACACTATTTCTGAATTGGATTTGTTTTGGATTTCAAAAATCAGTGATTGCCATTCTTTGCATTTTTTTGGTTATTCTGTAATCATTGCATGCATCACTAATAAATATTCTAAAAACAAAAATATTTTTCAATTTGTTTTTGGTCAATTTTTACAGCTGTTTGGGGGATTATTTTATGAGGCCAAACTCTTTCTACTTTGCTGTAGGCCTATACTGAAAGGCTGAATACGTTAAAGCTTACCTAATCACTGTAGCCTGACTGATGAACAAATAAAATTAAAACCTTATGAATAAATAAGATATCTTGCAAGATACTGCATGATCCAAATATAGTATTATTTGATACATTTTTAAAGTTTTCATTACATTTTGGCCATGAAATCCACGCTGAATCCACCCTTCTGATGGGATCAGTTTAATCCAGATTTTTTGGATCAAAGTGATCCAAATCCTACAAAAAAGTTCTAAAAAAACCCAAACTAAAGTTTTGATCCGGATCAAAACCAAGACTTGATTACGTGATCTAATCCGATTATGTAATCCGTTTTTTTCTTTTGAAAAACACATTTTCAAGATTTGATCCAATCCGTTATGCAAAAGCCTACTGGATTACTTTTGAAAAACTGGGCCCTGGACTTTACACCTCTGTCTGTAATATATCCCCACTGGGGAAAGTTACGTCCAGTGGACGTCTTTTTATGTCTTTGCTGACGTTGAAAAGACGTCCACTGAGGAGCCAGAATTAAAGTTTTTATGACGTCTTTTTTTTTTACGTCTTCTGTACGTCCGATTTAGACGTTCAGAGAGCCTCCTTACAAGGTTAAAAACTAGTTCAAAAGTGGTCAGTAGAAATATTTTCAACATAATTTAAGGTTCATTTAGGCATCACTTATACTGTTTCTGGACCAAATCAACATTCTCAGGATGCGTTAGATTTAGAGTCATGTTATTTCAATGTAATTTCCAGACACTGTGTTTGTACTAAAATCAAGAAAATAAAATAATCTTTATGAAATAATGAAATAGCTGACGATTGAGCATGTGGTAAAATAAACTGCAAATCAAAGACATTAAATCTCTGAAGACGTTAACTTTTTTATAATAATAAAAAAGAGGTACAGGTGCACTACCACCTCAAAGCGTATAATAACGTATTATTATAATTAACGTATTACATAAAAGATCATGGTAAGATGGTTGTATCTAACAATGAACAATCAAAATGCCATAAAACAGTAAATAAAAATTGTACGTGTTCATCATCAGAGGTGGGTAATCCAGGGGCCAAAGAGTAAAAGTCCTGCCATATTTTTGTTCCACCCATAAAGTCAGCAGCTTATTTCACCAGAGGAACCAAGGCATTCCTTCCAAGACACAAACTAGTCTTTAGTCAAATCCCAAGTCCTCAAAGAATTAAAGTTAATGAGATAATTAAGTAACTAATTAAATGCTTATTAATTATGTGCATTAATTAATAACACATGCTTTTACTGAGAACTACAGAGGATCAGATGTTGATGTTTTATTGGTTAATATGATGCCATCATCATGGAGATCAGTGTTTGGTTTAGTTGTGCTCTTGACCCTTGACTTGTTGTGTCAGATCTCTCTCTGTAGCTCTTCATATATTGCTGTGGAAAAAAAGAGTTCTGTGATATCTGAAGAACGTATAGTCACAATGAGTTGGTTTACTTATATATCAAACAATGTTTTTTTCTCTTTTTTTCACATGTTTAGGTTTTGAATTATCCCAGTGAAACTACAGCATACACAAAAAAGCATCGTTCTTGTATTTATTACAGAAAGTTAATTTTAAATTTGTGTAATATATAAAAGAAATCTAAACTCCAGTGCTTTCTTTTTTGACACACACATAGATATCAAGAACCAGCATATGAATCTCTACAACGGTGACAATCAACAAACTGCTTCAAGTTGCAATACATGTAAGACTCCCATAATGCACTGCTGTATGAATAGATATTTTCACCACTGTTGAGGATCATATGATAAATGGTCATGGCTAAATGCCTAATCCCAAACTGTGTTTTGTCTTATTATTGAAGCGTTATGGTGGCTTTTACGTAATGAGATTTCTCTCTTTTTTGCAAAAGTGACATACAGTTAAATATGGTGACCCAAACTCAGAATTCAACACATCCAAAGTGCACACACAGAGCAGTGAACAGTCCTCTATAATCACTAATCCACAAATTATTTTATTTAAAAGTATAATCAAGAAATTTAAATCAAGATCAGACAGGCATCAAAAGCATCAGTTACCTGCTAGATCAAGATTTATATCAGTATTGCACAAATGTTTGCTGCAAAACAATACTGCATTAGCGTTGAAGCAAATTTACAGAAACTGCTTAACCCCTTACTAGTCACTCCCCTTTTATGGCATGGAGACAGAAATGACATACCCAAAATAAAAAGTTTTCTGCTCATGATTCTTTCTGATTAGATACCAGAGGTGGGACTTTCAAGTCACAAGCAAGACTTCAAGTGCTCAAATGGTTAAAGATAATGAGATAATTAAGTGACTAGTTAAATGATGATTGTGTACTAGTGATGAACACCTGCTGTTATTGAGAACTACAGATGATCAGATATTGATGTTTTATTGGTTAAAATGATGCCACCATCATTGAGATCAGTGTTAGTTTTAATTGTGCACTTGACCTTTGACTGTTGTGTCAGATTTCTTTCTGCAGCAGTTGCATGATATGCTGCAAAGCAGAGCTAAGATATTATCTTTCTGTATATGATAAGCTAGTAATCATGACCAGGTCTGATTACAGTAAAATTATCATTTGTTTTATTTGAGTTATGCAACCCGGTTAAACTACAGCACGCTACAAAAATTACAGTGAGTGAATTTTAAGTCTACTAAATGCATACAAAATTTGAGCTCCACTACTCTGTAGACACACATAGACATCAAGAACCAGCATATGACTCTCAACAGTGGTGACAATCAACAAAATGTTGCATGCTGGGTAACACCATAGTAAAAACTCATCATGCACTGCAGTATGAGAAATTGTCACCACTGTTGAGGATCGTGTGATGAGTGTGAATGTCTAAAAGCCTGAACTGACATTCTTGTTTCTGTCTTTCAACGTTGAAGCATTGCAGTCGTGTTTGTTTTTTTTTTTTTTTTTTGTTTTTTTCAGTTGTAGTTCTTGTGTTTCTCTTAGTGATGGGATTTATGGCTCTTTGAGGGGATCCGGATCTTCGCGATCCGTTCCTTTCAAAGAGCCGTTCAAAAGAACGGCTCTTTTGGCTCTTTTTAAATATTTAGTCAGTTTTAAGAAGCCAGCTTGGAGGCATCTCAGTTTATCCTGGAAATAATTACTGGGAGGAAAAATGAGGTGAGATTTGTAGTCAAATAATTAAAACTCAGATATCACACACCAATATCTGAGTTTGAATTATTCTGAAATATTGATTATTACCTCGTTTGTCATGTGTGGACTATATTCCATAGGGTTGCACAAATCCCTCTGCTTAGACAGTGACAGTATTTAAAGTAGATAAAATTAGAATAAATAAAATGGAAATGTCTACATACTACATACTACTGTACTGTAAACTTTGCAAATAGGACATCAGCCCCACAACTAATAACTAATATCATCACGCTATAAAGGGTTGGCCTGCGCTGGGTGCGCCCCTCCCCCTATAACTGTTCTGTCTCGCGGAGGAGCTCATTTGTGTGCATCTGTGTGAAATACGCATAGGAAAAAAGAATGACAGAAAGAACGGCTCCCCTCCAGCCGCGACTCGGCTCCCATCGTTCATGTTTATGAGCCGTTCAAAAGAATCGGTTCGTTCGCGAACGTCACAACTCTAGTTTCTCTTTTCCTCAGTGATGTTGATTGTTACCAGCAGACGTTCATCACTAACGTACAATCATCATTTAATTAGTCACTTAATTATCTCATTAACTTTAACCCTTTGAGGACTTAGGATATGACTTGAAGACTTGCTTGTGACTTGAAAGTCCCACCTCTGCTAGACACATAATCAACATTTTTTCACAAAGCTGACACTTCAAAGTTTACTGTTCAGGAATCAGAATCACTCAGACTGTTATGATTATAGATATATATACGCTCAAACAAAAACAAAAATAAAAATATTAAAAACATATTTTTTAAATGTATTTTAAAAATTGTTTATGTAAGATATGAGTTTAGAAATACAGTGTAGCTAAAGCCACAGTCTTTAAAAATTTCATTAGAAATTTCATAATCTACTAAAACTGTAAAACTGTGAATTGTATTAAATATTTTCTAAGGCCATGTCATGTGTGTTTTTAGAGAAGGCTAATCAGATTGATTTATGGCACTTGTCATCTCTGTAAGATCTCACATGTAAACACTCATATGTGCTCTGACTATGTTTTGTCTGTGACAACTCCCCGATTCATTGTTCTATTGTTCTCACCAAACGAGTCTTTCACACCTCCGCCAAGTATGACACATTATCCGCATTATTCTTTTATCATTATTCTTTTGTTTTTATTCCACCTTTATCAGCCTTTTTTGCGGAATTTCAATGTTTACAAAGCAACAAAGCAGCGATCTCACTTCAGTCTCTG
Source organism: Carassius carassius (assembly GCF_963082965.1). NCBI lineage: Eukaryota > Metazoa > Chordata > Actinopteri > Cypriniformes > Cyprinidae > Carassius > Carassius carassius. The sequence continues at coordinate 38,853,288 of NC_081760.1, forward strand.
TATTCATTTAGCCCTTATTTATCCAAAGTCTTACTATAAAAATACACCAAACATTTTCTTACGACCTTACGTGAATTATTGTGACAGAAATGCATCATGAAGAAGAAATTCACCTGCTATTAGTAGCATTAGAGCTAACGTTAGCATCAAGCTACATCAGACAATTTATTAAATTATTAGTACACTTTTACTCAAAACTCACTTTGAACCCCGATCGAGTGTTTGTAATAACATCCTTTTGCGATCACGGGTGGAATTTGGTCGTTTACTATTGTAAAAATATGCTATTTGTAGCATTTTTCATCGCTGCACAAGTTAGCATTTCCGATGTACATTTTTTTTTATAGTTTATAAAAACTTTATGGGTGGAACAAAAATATGGCAGGACTTTTACTCTTTGGCCCCTGGATTACCCACCTCTGTTCATCATAGTATGAGCTACTATACAAGAAAAATTCACATAAAATAATTGAAAAAAAATCTAGAGATAACGATTTTGGGTTTTCTAATTCTATATAAAAAAATCACATTATTGGGGTTAAAATATAAAACTTAAATTAACAGTATTGGCTATACTACAATCTTCATTATCAAGATACAAATACATTCAAACCTGTCACTCATATCTTCTAACTTTGTAGGTCACATGATCAGAGGTGGGTAATCCAGGGGCCAAAGAGTAAAAGTCCTGCCATATTTTTGCTCCACCCATGAACTCAGCAGCTGATTTCATCAGAGGAAACAATTCCTTCCAAGTCACAAACTAGTCTTGAGTCAAATCCCAAGTCACAAAAGAGTTAAAGTTAATTAGATAATTAAGAGACTAATTAAATTAAGTGATGAACACCTGCTGTTAACAATCAACATCACTGAAGAAAAGAGAAACACAAGCACTACAACTGACTTTAAGCACAGCCTTGGATGAAATCATCTGGAAGAAAAAAAAACTGTACCACCATAATCGTGGTGAGTATTTGCTTCAGTCGAGCCCTTGAGCCTTTAAGCAGATGTTATAGATATATTCTAATCAATTGCTTTATTATTTGACAGCAAACATTAGTGCAATGCTGATACAAATGTTGATCTAGCAGATAACCAATGCTTTTGATGCCTGTCTGATCTTTATTTAAATTTCTTGATTACTCTTTAGATGGGTTAAAATCAGAGTACGAATTCTAAGTTTGGGTCACCATACGTGTCATTTTCACAAAAAAAGAGAGAAATCTCATTATTTACATGCTACCATAATGCTTCAATATTAAGGATTAAAAAGAAACGCAGTTTGGGTTTAGGCATTTAACCGTGACCATTTATCATATGATCCTCAACAGTGGTGAAAATAATTATTCATACTGCAGTGCATTATGGGAGTCTTTCATGTATTGCAACATGAAGCATTTTGTTGATTATCACCATTGTAGAGATTCATATGCTGGTTCTTGTTATCTGTGTCTAAAAAGCAAGCACTGGAGATCAGATTTCTATATGTGTTGCTCAAATGTAAAATTTACTCCCTGTAAATATTAAAACAACCTTTTTGGTGTATACTTTTGCTTCATTGAGATTATTCAAAACTTAAACCAGCTCATTGTGATTTCATATTTCATTCCACAACATCACATGTAGAGCTACAGAGAGAGATCTGACACAACAAGTCAAGGGTCAATAGCACAACTAAACCAAACACTGATCTCCATGATGGTGGCATCATTTTAACCAATAAAAAATCAACATCTGATCCTCTGTAGTTCTCAATAACAGCAGGTGTCAATCATTAATGCACAATCATCATTTAATTAGTTACTTAATTATCTAATTAACTTTAACTCTTAGAGGACTTGGGATTTGACTCAAGACTAGTTTGTGACTTGGAAGGAATGACTTGGTTCCTCTGGTGAAATAAGCTGCTGAGTTCATGGGTGGAATATAAACATGGCAAGACTTTTACTCTTTGGCCCCTGGATTACCCACCTCTTCACATGATCAACACTGCTTTGTTTGTGTGATTCAGATTATGGGTCAACATACTTCGCCACACATCACTTAACTTTTCTCATAGTGGATCAGTCTGGGTCAGTCTGGTTAGTAATGTGTGAAGCTGGTAAAGATGTTTGTTGATTGTTTAAATCTTCAGTTGATTTCATCTAAGGCTGTGGCTGAAGTCAGTTGTAGTTCATGTGTTTGTCTTGTTTCTTTTTTCTTCAGTGATTCTACTCATTAACAGCAGCTGTTGATCAGTGTCTAAATTCACTCATTAGTGTTCATTCTCTCTGTCAGGTGGACTGTATTAGAAAACTCATGTAGGGAATAGTGAATGAGGGTGTAGGGTGCGATTTGAAACAGAGCCGCTGAGTGTCGACTTTGAACATTGTTAATTTACGATATATAGCAGCAGGCTACCTTCTCAAAAATGACGATTACCCAGAATGCACTGTTTTAATGAAAAACAGTATGTTACTGTCGAAATTTAGTCAGTTTACATTTCCAAACTTGTGCATTTAAAATCACACTAGATTATTATTAAAATTAATGGCAAACTGATATTTCCTACTGACACACTACAGCAAAAGTTATAAATAACTGGCTTAAACCCTTTTTTGGGGTGAAAATACTTTTTGCACAGTACTGTACTTTACAAATGACATTGCTGCTACTTTATAAAGAATGACCATACAGTCATTCACAGAACTGATTAAAGACAGTGACAGACAGCACTCATCACTAAATATCAGAGTGAGTGGCAGAGATACAGTACAAGCATTATGTGTGGGGGTGGTGTTGGTGCAGTGGATAAGATGCATGCCTTTGGTGTGAGACAGCAGTGTGTCCCTGAGCAAGACACTTAACCCCTAGTTGCTCCAGAGGCGTGCGACCTCTGACATATATAGCAATTGAAAGTTGCTTTGGATAAAAGCGTCAGATAAATGTAAATGTGTGTTTTTGTATTAAATTATTACCCAGATTGTGAAATACATTTTTTAGTCTTAAATTAAGCACAACTTGGGAAATGATAGCATCCAAGGTGAAAGCTATGGATTTATTTTAAATATTTGTAATGTTCTTTAATGTTATCCATAGTTTTTTTAGTGGTTCTTTTTTTAAAGTTCATTCAGAGCTGTGAGTGTAAATTTTAACTTACAAATACAAATATTAATATGACAAGTTCTCACATTCATATCTTCAACCTCTCGAGTTTAGCTACTGATTTACCTCCATAGTTTCATGGCCATAGCCAGGCTTTGAAACTTAGTGAGGTCCAGGGGGTTTCTATAATAACCCCCTTATTATAGAATTGTGCTATAATAACCCCTATAAATACAACTAATTAAATACTCTATCACTTGAAAAGAGACAGAAATGTAGATGTTTTTGGAGGGATGCTCATTTTTAAATCATACCCTATTTATTGCATCAAAGTTTGTTAATACTATATTTATGGGGTGGATAATTTTATCAGTTGTTTATTATTCAGGCAAACATATATGTGACGGTATTTGGCCTTAGAAAAGTTGGGTTCAGGTGCCACCACAATTATTGACTTTAAATACACCATTAGCGATATTACATATAATGATGACACTATTATATTATATGGAATAAATAAAACAAGGAACAACAGGGAAGTTGATTCAAAAGTTTTCTATTCATAATCAATTCCAATTAATTTACTTCAATTCAGTACATTATATTTAACACAGAAAAATAAAATAAATAAATGGAAATAAAATAAATCACAATTGTATTGCCAAGCCCAGGAACATTTACCTTTTAAATACCTTACAAATATAAATGAGTGACAAATAAATCGGCAAATAATTAAACAATTAAATAATTCCAACAATAAGCTTACCTTGTCACTCATTAAACTGAAAAGTAATTCATAACATCACACAATAATTACAACTGAAATCGGCAACTCGAGCACCAATATAAATAAAATGAAATCTCCCTACACCAAAAAACCTCCTCAAAACACACTAAATATAATGCCCTGAATTAGAATTGCAATCACCATCATAACTTCACAACAAATTTGAAAAAGCTCTCTCTCTCAAAAACTCCATTTACACACGAATTACTTCCAATAACTTCTTAATGCTTGACGAAATTCAATGAAGTAATCACATTCCTCAAAATAGGAATCGTAAGCATTAATACACAAAAGACCGCAGCATTAAATGTAGTATGAACACATTAATGCAAAGCGGCCTACCACAACACTCACAAACCGTGCGCAAGTGTGACCAGTGGCTCAGTGGTTCATGTAGGTTGTCTACAAACCGGAAAGTTGGTGGTTCAATCCCCGGCTCCACCTGACCAAGTGTTGAGGTGTCCTTGAGCAAGACACCTAACCCCAGCTGCTCCTGACAAGCTGGATGGCGCCTTGAATGGCTGACACCGCAGTCGGTGTGTGAATGAGTGTGTGAATGGGTGAATGTGAGGCAAATTGTAAAGCGCTTTGGATGGCCATGTGGTCTGTTGAAAGCGCTATATAAATGCAGTCCATTTACCATTTACCATGACCTGGAATAACCCGCACGCCTAACCGAGAGATTATTCCTTAAATAACTTCCTACCTGGTTCCCCGTATATACGCTCAAGAGCGACACCCCCAGTACTAAATAGAAAAATACAAATCAGTGACGACGGTCACATATATATTGCAGTCGGTTTAAATGGCGCAGAAGGTAAAGCGTGAGTCATACATACTTTGACGTGATTGACCCAGGTTCGAATCTGTCTTTTGGGAAAACATTTTTCCCTTTTTAACTTTCAAATCACATCAGAAAACCATTTATTTCAATGAAAAATAAGTAAATAATCAAAAAGTTAAGGGTAATATTCATCATTTTCGAGAAGGTAGCCTGCACTGTTAAAAATCGCTGTAAAAAAACAGACAAATTTTGACAGTTACATACTGTTTTTCATTAAAACAGTGCATTGTGGGTAATATTCATCATTTTCGAGAAGGTAGCCTGCTGCTATATATCGTAAATTAACAATGTTCAAAGTCGACACTCAGCGGCTCTGTTTCAAATCGCACCCTACACCCTCATTCACTATTCCCTACATGAGTTTTCTAATACAGTCCACCTGACAGAGAGAATGAACACTAATGAGTGAATTTAGACACTGATCAACAGCTGCTGTTAACGAGTAGAATCACTGAAGAAAAGAGAAACAAGACAAACACAAGAACTACAACTGACTTCAGCCACAGCTTTAGATGAAATCAACTGAAGATTTAAACAATCAACAAACAGCTTTACCAACTTCACTCATTACTTACCAGACTGACTTTATTTCTATCAGATCAGAGATCAAAAGATCTTACTGAGAATTACAGAGATTTAGATGAAAATGTTACTGTTTCGTTTAGCGTCACCATTGTGGAGATCAGTGTTTGCTTTAGTTGGGCTCATGACCCTTGACTTTTGTACTTTAAATTTTGTATCATTGATATATTTGTATCTTAATGGTACATCTGTAACAGTAATATTAATTTTGATGGTCAAGTAAATATGGCTGTTTCTGTCTGGCATGATCTACTAGACTGATTAAAGCTTTGCTATAGATTTAATGACAGTTTGAGTTTAAATTATTTTTGGCAGCAGTGTACGCAACACTCAAAGAGAGACATCAACAATCAGCATATGAATCTCAACAATGGTGAAAATCAAAGTTTTAATTTTTAATAAATTAATAAATTATGGCGCTGAATGGTTCACTTATATTCTTAAATTCTTATGTGCTTATAATTTTGCTTTTGCCTTAAGTTTTAGTAGCATGTTCTGTGATGTTCAAACTTATCTGTTTATTATTTTGTGGATTGTCACCATTGTTGTGATTCATACGCTGATTATTGTTTTTTCTGTCTAAATTTCAGCCAAGGTTTTTTTATGAGTGAAATTTTCTTAACATTCTTTCATAACTTATGGCTCAGCAGTGTTTCTTATTTTGCTGTAGTATCAATATTTAAAACAATAGAAGTAATAGTGTTTGTTCTTGTCAATCTATAAACAACAATGTTCATCACTAATGCTCAATCATCAATTAATCACAGAATTATCTCATTAACTTCACTGATTCAGTGTTACTCAAACACTCTGTAGTGTGCACACATTAGAAGTGTTCATTTAAATCTGAGGATTTTGTTGTGGGGCAGAGACATACACTGATAATGAGAGTAAATACTGAACTCGACTGCATTAATGTGTGTTTGCACAAGAGAGATCTGTTAATGTAGTTTTGTTGTTCACCATTGTGCTGGAGAGTAGAGCCTGTGCTTCAGTCAATGATGAGCAACACATTCTGATCTTCTGCTGCTTTATATAAAGACAGTAAATGTGGAGTCGCTGATACAGTGGTGATCTCTGTGTTAAGTACTTCAGCACATACATGTGTGCTATAGCTGACAATGAACTGCAGTGATTTGAGTAAAAGTCATGTATTTAGTTACTTTACTACTACACATTAAGTGTTTGCATTTTTATATTAAGAAATATTTCTTCTCAGTGGACTCTGATGAAATAAGTTCATAGTACTAACATCGTAGGAATGCTATCTTTTAAACTCAAACTGTTTGAAGTAGTGGGAGTGGAGTTAATTTCCATGGTAGAATTTATGGTAAAATACTGAAAAAAAAATAAGAGTGATAAATTAATCGGTTGAAAGCTGTAAATTAACAGTTCTTTACTGGCACCCCTGCTGCCAGTAAATTACTGTTATTTAACGGCACAACTTTTTTTTCAGTGTACATGTACTGTCAAGGCTCTGCAATTGATCCAGAATGCAGCAGTGAGGGTTGTCTTCAATGAGTCAAAAAAAAAGCTCATGTTACTCCTCTCCTCATCAGGTTACACTGGCTACCAGTAGCTGCTCACATCAAATTTAAGGTACTGATGCTTGCCTACAAGACGACCACTGGCATGGCACCAACATACCTAAACTCACTGGTTAAATCTTATGTGCCCTCCAGAAGTTTGCGCTCTGCAAGTAAAGAAGTTCAAAATCACTCTCACAGTCCTTCTCCTGGACTGTGCCCAGCTGGTGGAATGACCTCCCAATCTCAATTCGTACAGCTGAGTTTTTACTCATTTTCAAGAAACATCTAAAAACTTATCTTTTTCACCAGCACTTAACCAATACTAGCAGTTTTCTTTATTTTCATATAAAAAAAAAACAACTGTCTATGCGTTCTGTACGAGGCTAACTGAGACTTGTCATGGCACTTGTATACTGTTGTTGTTTTCTTGTTGATCTGACTGTTTCTATTGTTCTCATTTGTAAGTCGCTTTGGATAAAAGTGTCTGCTAAATTATTAAATGTTATGTAAATTAAGAAAACATCATCAGTTTGACAACATATCTGTTGCAATACGAACAAATACAGAAGTGATCAGCAAACACACAAATTATTTAATTAATGCTGTTAATTCACAATATACTGCAGAAGGCTACTCTCTTGAAAACAACAAATATTACCCAGAATGCATTGTTTTCTAAAGTTTTAATGAAAAAAAAGGTATGTTACTGTCAGAAGGTGGCTGTTTTTAAAGCATTTTTTAAAAGAAAAAAAAATGGATTTCATTTAAGAAAAAAAGAAAATCATCCTGCCTTGTTACATGATCACCAGCAGGTGGAGTAAATACCATGCAAAGTATGGTATCTTCACTGGCACAGATTCACAAAATGGATGCTGTTTTCATACAAAATTAACCAGTATAAAGAACTGTAGGTTAACAGTTTTGTCTTGTCAAAGAAAGAAAAAAGTAAGAAATAAAGAAAGAAAGATTTAGACCATTAATACATTAATAAATAACAAATTTTCAATTTCTGGTTAAATTTAATGACTTGACCTGTCAGTAAAAAAAAAAAAAAGCATCCTCCTCTACATGGATATTAGATCTACATTGTAGTAGATGTTAAAAGTCTCAGTTAACCACATTGCAGTAGTCTGGTGCAACCTTAATGTGTTGCATGATTTGCATTGTTACATTTTATGCATTCTCCTTTAATGTACTGAATGAACTAACATTGTGTGTGTGTGTGTGTGTGTGTGTGTGTGTGTGTGTGTGTGTGTGTGTGTGTGTGTGTGTGTATAGAATAGACTTGGTAATCTAAAAAACTGACAAGTGACATTTTCATTCAGTACATCAAAGGAGAATGCATAAAATGTAACAATGCAAATCATGTGTAACACGTTTAAAAAGAGTACTTAATTTAAGTTTGATGTGTTTGAATTTCCTAAAATAAGCAATTGGTTATATTCATTGTTGTTCGAAGGCTCCCCTCCTTTGGCTTTTAATGGTACTGGAGACAGTAGGCATTTCTCAATGTCAAGGATACTTCCTTGGCAGGACTGGTCCTTCCAAATCACTTCCTTCAGAGGCTAGGCGAGACTCCTCTTTAGCATTCGGAGAACACGTAAATGGAACAGGCTAGCAAGTGCACATAATTGCATCATTTCGTCAGTGAAAAGGTCCGTTTGAATAACGCTGTGAATGGTATCGTTAAACGACTTTGGACAACTTAACTAGTTATTTTTAAAAGAAATGCCGGTGATGCAACCAAGCTAACAATTGTTAAATGACATGTCCGGTTCACTTAGCCATTTGTATTTGTATAATTTACAATATCAATATGGTAATAATTTGAACTGGCATTTAAACGTTAAACTTTACTTGTATTTACTACAGTTATAACAAATGTTTGGTAATGTAAATAAAAACCGTTAACGCTCCGACTCCGCTTTTTGAATTTTTTAACAAGATAGCAAAGCTGCACTCATAGGATTGTGGGTGGTTTAAGAGTGCGAAGGCTACACATATGCATCCTTTCCTGTGTATGGGATGTTTTTCGAACGAAGGACTCAGTCCTTGGTTGAAATTCCCGAGGATCCTCGACATTGGAACAGTCCTTCGACGGATGTCGATGACGTAGCATGCTCGAAATTCTGGCTTTCGAGGATCCTTCCTTGACATTGAGAAATGACTAGTGTATTTTGTCGCTCTTCTCTTGCCGTACTCCAGCAGATTCGAGTGTCGCTGCTGTGGGTATGTATGATTTTTTTACGCTCTAACTCATTAACAGATTAATTGTAATAATTATATGTTTTAAGTTTATCTTTTTGATGCAATTTCTTTTATACATGTATTTGAACGTATATTTAATCCATTAAATGCTTTAACCTGTTAATCTGACCCTCCATTATGGGACTCACAGCTAAAAGTGTTCTACCTAATTTATAATTGTAATAGTTACCTACTTCAGTGTGTTACAAACATAATTGTGTTGTCTTTAGAAAGAAGACCCTTTGGGCTTTACTTTTTATCAACTAGTTTTGATAATGCTCAAAAATATTAAAAGTTATAGACACTGAAGTGCCTTAAATTATTTTTTACCACTCTTAAATATTTTTTTATTTGATATAAAATACATGAAATGAGTCCTGGAGCAATCTAGAAAAGTAATGGGTTGAAAGCCACATGTCTCATGAGTTTCTATTTCAAATCTGAATAAAATATCATGAAAACTGAGACTATGTCTACACCCCCACCCCCCAAATATAAGAAAATACATTTCCCAATAGTATTGAAGGCTTCTACAAACTATTTAGTCAGTAAACATACCACTGCAGTTTTTTTCAGTTACGTGCTTCATGAGATGTCGTTCAGTGGACCCTTACCTTCCTAACAAAACCGGGATTTACAGCTGTGGATGTGTTTATGACTCGTTATTACGACGGATCTGGTATGTACAGTGTTTCTAATGTTCATGTTTTTTATGTGTACTGCTTACACAAATGTAGCAAATACAGTCTTTATAAGCTTTCCATTGAAAAACAGCGATCTGTCGTCGATGCTTGAGGCTTAGATATTTATAATGATACATAGATTGTCAAGATTAAATTTGTCCCGTTTCATTTAATCTATTCATAAACACTGACACGTGCGAGTTGAGAGGCTTTGAGGACGAGGGCGTCGGGGTGCAGGCTAAGAGGTTGTTAACACGATTGTTGAGGTTGTTATAATATGTAAGTTACTGAATTTCCACATGCGTCATGTATTCTGTTATATGTTTAATATGAATCATACGAGTTTGGTCGTACTCCAGCAGATTTGAGTGTCGCTGCTGTGGTCTTGAATGTCTGCAGTAATTTATCTTCAGCCAAAGTGATTTGTGCCATTTTATTTCCAAAAAGGTAAAGGCAAGCACAAAGAAACCCACGTGTGAGTGTGTTTGTTCACATCCGTTACACATGCAACACACTAAGGTTGCACCAGACTACTTCAATGTGTGTGTGTATATATATATATATATACATATATATATATATATATATATATACATATATATATATATATATATATATATATATATATATATATATATATATATATATATATATATATATATATGTGTGTGTGTGTGTGTGTGTGTGTGTGTGTGTGTGTGTGCATGCATTTATATCTGTTTATAAAGAGCATTTTCAAGCCAAGACCACCCAGGTGAGTAGGATTGAATAAATAGATAAAGACATAATTAAACAAGCAAGCATGGTTAAAAATTATTGTTTCATTTTGTTGGTATACTAAAGATAGAGATAATTTTGGAATCTTTTTAGATAACTTTTTAGAATGATTATGATAATTATAATAATAGTAAAATATCTGTAAAATCCAGACAATAATGGTACAGGGAACAGACAATAACTGTAATAATAACTTACCATTACATTTTAATATATATATATAGATTCAGTCAACATTACACCACAATCTTGAAGTCTGTTGTGATGAGGTCAGACATTCAGTTTTTTAGATACTAGACAGTTAACGTCATCAGTAAACTACTGATAACCAAAATAATTTTTCTCATCTTGTGTCTTTTCTCATTGTTTCTCATGTTTAATAATAGAGTATAGAAATTATATGTGCTTGTAGGGCAATCTTGGATTCAGGTGCATCTACGGGATCAAAAATCAGCATATGAACTTGAACAATGTTGAAAATGAAAACATTCAGATAAACATGAACATGACAAAACAAGCAATAAAGTCATAACAAAAAAAGCAAACATAAGAGCAAACATTAAGAACAAAAGAAAAGGGACACTTCCTAATTTATGCAGGAATGCATGTTGGGAGACATGGATGAGATTTGAAGTAAAATAGTACCCTGCATGCATTGCAACATTGCAAAAAAAAAAAAAAAAAGGTCAGCATTGTTGAGGTTCATGTATTGATGTCTGTGTATGACTGATTGTCAGAGGTGGGACTTTCAAGTCATATCCAAGTCCTCAAAGGGTTAAAGTTAATGAGATAATTAAGTGACTAATTAAATGATGATCGTACATTAGTGATGAACTTCTGCTGTTAACAATCAACATCACTGAAGTAAAGAGAAACACAAGAACTACAACTGAATTTAGCCACAGCCTTCAACTAAAAAAAAACTAAAAAACACTATGCCACTATAATAATTGTGGTCAGGGTTTGCTTTAGGAAGTCTCATGACCCTTTTACTAATTCAAAGCAATTTGATTCAAAACAGTTTCAATATTGTTTTCGCAACAAACATGTATGCATTGCTGAATCAAACCGTGTAGTGACAAATGATCTTATACTTTTTCTGCTTATAACTCATGTTGACTTGGACATCATGAGATAGTCTTCTTTGGATTGTTGAATGACACTCAGCTTTTACCAGAGGTGGGACTTTCAAGTCACAAGCAAGCCTTAAAGTCATATCCCAAGTCCTCAAAGGGTTAAAGTTAATGAGATAATTAAGTGACTAATTAAATGATGATTGTGCATTAGTGATGAACACCTGCTGTTATTGAGAACTACAGAGGATCAGATGTTGTTGTTTTATTGGTTAAAGTGATGCAACCATAATGGAGATCAGTGTTTGCTTTAGTTGGGCTCTTGACCCTTGACTGTCGTGTTAGATCTTTTTATGTAGCATTGCATGAGGTGCTGTAAAGCAGATAGAAGAAATTGATCTGAATGTATGTAGGTGGTCAGATTACAATCAAATTAACATTAGTTCTATTTAAGTTTTGCATAATCAACCCAGTAAAACTACACTTTGGAAAAAAATTACAGTAAGTGAATACTAAATATATTAAGTGCATACAAAATTTGAAAAACTATACTCTATAGACACACACAGACATCAGGAACCAGCATATGACTCTCAACAGTGGCGACAATCAACAAAATGTTGCATGCTGGGTAAAACCTTAGTAAAAACTCCCTTCATGCACTGCAGTATGAAAAATTGTCACCACTGCTGAGGATCGTGTGATAAGTGTGTTTGTCTAAAAACCTGAACTTACAGTCTCCTTTTTTGTCTTTCAACATTGAAGCATTGTGATTTTTTTTTTTTTTTACTTCAGTTCAGTAATAGCTGAGTGTCAGTCTACTATCCAAAGATAAACACCATTTCATGATGTTCAGTCATCATGACTTGAAAGTCCCACCTCTGGTAAAAGCTGAGTGTCATTCAACAATCCAAAGAAGACGATCTCATGATGTCAAGAAAAAGCATGAGATCATCTGTTATTGCAAGGTTTGACTCAGCAATGCATACATGTCTGTTGCGAAAACAATATTGCAATTAGGCTGTGGCTAAATTCAGTTGTAGTTCTTGTGTTTCTCTTTTCTTCAGTGATGTTGATTGTTAACAGCAGCTGTTCATCACTAATGCACAATCATCATTTAATTAGTCACTTAATTATCTCTTTAACTTTAATATGACTTGAAGACTTGCTTGTGACTTGAAAGTCCCACCTCTGCTGATTGTCACTGTAGAAAGAAGGTCTGTGTGCTTAAACTGTTTGGAAAGTTCTTTATATTAACTGATTATAACAGAACCACTGGCTCCTAGAATCACGTTTACTATAATCAATCAAACTAATTACACAACACCTATTTAATCAGAGATTCGTTTCTGAACAGTCCAATAATTGATGTTTGGCACCAAAACAACCACCTCTTCTCAGAGAGAGAAGGAAAAAAAACTAAAACAGAAGTCAAGGGTCAAGAGCCCACTAAAGCAAACACCCAGCTAACAGAATTTTGAATGTTCTCCAAATGTTCAGAGTTGGTTCTAGGAACATTAATGTCCAGTTTTCTTGACGTTCGAGGAAAGTTTTTAAAAGGTATGATGTTCCTCAAACTTTCTGTCAACTTAATTTGATTTAAAATTCAACATTAAGAACCTTGATTTGTAACATTCCAAGAAGATAAAAATGTCCAATTTCCTAAATGTTAGTAGAATGTTATTTAAGTTTAGTGTGATGTTCCTGAAACATTCAATAATTCAACACCTGCTGTGAACAAGCACGGAAAGAAAGAGTTCAGCCACAGTCTGTCGTGAGGCCAACACAGAAGTTACTTAACCCTATTCGCACGGGAACGCACGGGATTCGCACATCTGAATCTCGTGTGGTGGGTTCGGACGAGATAAGCGAAGCCTGTGATTTTACTCGAATTTACTGATTTATCTCCAGGATACCCGTATATATATATATATATATATATATATATATATATATATTTTTTTTTTTTTTTTTTTTTTTTTTTTTTTTTTTTTCGTGCGCTGTGTCATTTACATTTCACCAGGTTAAAATAATATCTCAAGCTATATGCTATATTTATTTGTAATACATTAACCTCAAAACCTTTTCAGCTTTCTCTTTCTGCAAATTGTATGGTGTAGCGATATGACAGCACCCAAAATACTATCAAACACTACAACGCAGCTCCTTTCTTTGTGAAGGATGGATAAAAAGGTGCACAGGAAACAACAACGCTCTTTGGAAACCCATGAGTGACCTCACGGACACTATGTCCATGTTTTTATACAGTCTATGGCTCTAACACGCAAAATATATTAGATGGTAATCAGTCTACAGAAGGATTATAAAACCCTGTTCTTACCCGTTTCACCAACAATCATGACCAGTAACAGCACTACAAATGATCAGGATGAAACCAGTAAAGAGGTTTTTATGTGGTCAACACCTTATATTTTAGCAGGAGGATGTAACACTTCACAGCATAAAGCAGAAGAAAAGTTTTAACAAGAAAACTGAGTGTCATCACACAGACAACATCAGAATAACTTCAAGAAGTCAAATTACTTTAAAGATGATCATTCTGTTTTCAATCTTATATATTGATCTGTTAAAATGCTTTAAACATGCTAAAGAAGTAGAACTAACACATTCTAACAGGTCAGCCCAAATAAAAGATTTCATCGTTTGATCTTCATCATGGTTTCAGCTTTTATTTTTTCTGACTCTGGCCTTGTGTCCTTTCTGTTGCTGCTGGTTATCTTGTGAAAAAAGATATAAGATATGGCCATAAACACAGTTTCCTCTCTAATGAGAGAGGTGAGAAAACAAGCCGTGAGCAAACTCACGGCAGAATCTCTCTAGTGTTGACTGTGTGATCATTTGACCCTCATGATGGACAGACGAGTGCTTGACATCACAGACATGTTGCTCTGACATCCATAGGAAGCCAAATTTTGATGATATTATTGCACCTGGAAAAACTATCCATTCACATCAAATCACATTTGTTTCTCTGACTGAAGCTCTCAATCCAGGAAGTGCGAGCCTTTGAAGCTCACACGCACCAAAGATGTAGTTAATGATGAAACATTTGTGTGACCCAAGAGTAGTGTAGCTGAAGTTTTTTCTGTAGAGGGCACTGAGAGCTGGATTGTTTCATTGATTTATTATAATCAGACTAATGATGTGAAAAAGGAAGTTTTCTGAATTGAATTAGCTGAACTAATTGCTCTGTAAAACGATACACCGGCTGCATCCAAAATAGTACAATACACTTTATTAAAAGGGCAATATACAATCTTTTAATAAACTGAATAAGCAGAATATATAACACGTTGCATACAGTGAGGTTTTACATGATTATATTAGTTTTTAGATGCACTTTTTGTTTCTTGTGAATGAAGACTGTTTTTATACCAATTCATAAGGTATTTTCATGCTTTATCTCAAATAAAATTACAGCATATTTAAGGCTCATCATCTGCAAGTATCTCTGGATTAAACCAATTGGTAAATACATTTCTGTAAATCAAGACACTGCTGTCAATCATTCAGGGCTCCACCCACAGAGAGACGAAAAAGGCAGTTTCCCAAACACTACAGCTTGTCATGCTGAAAATAAATTAATAACTTAAGTTATATAGTTCAAATTCCTGGTCAGTATAAAAATGAATTTAATTACTTGATCTTGAGAAGTAAATTATATTGTCTGCACCATATATTTAGTGAATAGACATTCGATATTCTAGGTAATGAGTGAAAACACTTACCATTGTATTCTCATACACAGGTTCAGTCATCTCAATATCACAAGATCTGAAATGATTCATCTTTGCCATCAAAGAAAAATAAAAAAGTAAAAATGTAAAAAATGTATCAACATATAATAAATATTAGGTCATCTATAATAATAATAATTACATTAGCATTCACATCAACAGATTATAACAACAACTTACCGTAACATTCTCATATAAAGGTTCAGTCGACTCAACATCAGATGCTGTACATATTTGATTATCAGGCCTGGAATGATTAATCTTCAACATTAAAGAAACAAAGAAAAAAATAGAGACAAAATAAATAACTAATGATTATAAACTCACTATAAAGTCATAACTCTTTGTTATTGATGAGACTGTTGATTACATAACTAATTTTTCTCACCTGAGTATCAGGTGTGTTTTTTCTCTTTTTCATCCTGCTTCTCCTTAAAAACAATGAATGTGTTACGTAAAAGAGTAGATAATTAATATGTTGCATTATAACAATATTGGACTCTTGCATTTCTACTATGTGATAATATTAAAATGGTCAATATCAATGAAATGTTATTCCTAAAAAAATAAATAAATAAATATTCCAGCAAAATTGATATTTACCAAAAGTTACCCTTACAGCTAAATGTTTCTTTTACTTAAGGTCATATCTGTAAATTTAACACATATTACCAAATAAGCATTGTTATGATAACTGCAGCTCCACAAACCACACCAACAGATATGTACAGTATCACCAGACGTCCTGTAACAGAGACAACAGAGTAAAACATCTGACTATCAGATATTCTGTTTGAATCACTGTTGCAGCGCAGAGTTACTGAATCACCTTCCCAGAGCTGACCAAACTGACTGTTGGACCCTGTGTTGTTACTGTCAGGATCTGAAACAGAAAAACGTTAATATCATTAGCAACCACAACAAATTTGAAATCACAGTTGTTTTGAGGATTTAATATCACAGTTATGGAATCTTTCTAACCAAGATGGATCTGTGGATGGCGACTTCACAAGAGTGATCCTACATGCTTTGCTTGTTTTTTCTTTACGTTCACTGTTATTTGTTTTGCTGATCCTCTCATATACAGTACATAAATATAATACAGGACATGACACAGACTGCAGTGTATTTGTAGTCTCAATTGACAACCTGGACAAACTCACTGAAGTTTCTGTGAACCCATGTGCATCCCCACCACCACTCTCAGGAAATTTAACAATGAAAAACCTTGATTCACAATTAAAATGAGACAGCTACAAAAGGATGAAAAAAAAACTCATTATCAGACAATAAACAGCAACTGGCTGAAGACCTGAACATTTTCTATTGTAGGTATCATGAAACTGCACTGGGACTCGAAGATTGAAGATCCAAACACAGTTTTTGATAAGGGGTCGTCCACAAACATAGTGAAAAAAAACAGGCAAAAGGTAGGGATGGCTGACGCGAAACTGAAGTTTCAACACAGTGTCGAGATCCCGGATCACAGATGTTTTGAAACACTGCTCCTAAGTGGAGAAGGGTCTGTCTGCAAACTGCAAGACAAGGTACTTGAAGTAGGAGGCATAACTTGAAGTTGTTCAAATCACACAGAACCATGCTAGATGTCAAAACAAGATTTTGTCGAGATGCGAAACCACATACCCTTTAATTAGGCACTTAACTTCAAGCATACACAAAAAAAAAAAAAGCAGTGTTCTAATATTTATTACAGGGAGTGAATTTTAAATTTGTGTAACACATATAAAAAACTAAACTCCAGTGCTTTCTTTTTAGACACACACATAGATATCAAGAACCAGCATATGAATCTCTACAACGGTGACAATCAACAAAATGCTTCAAGTTGCAATACATGTAAGAGTCCCATAATGCACTGCTGTATGAATAAATATTTTCACCACTGTTGAGGATCACATGATGAATGGTCATGGCTAAATGCCTAATCCCAAACTGTGTTCTGCCTTATTATTGAAGCATTATGGTGGAATTTGCATAATGGGATTTCAGTCTTTTTTTGCCAAAGTGACCAAAACTCAGAATTCTTACTCTGCCTTCAACCCACTAAAGTGCACACAATGAGCAGTTCTCTCTTATCACTAATCCACAAATTATTTTATTTAAAATTTAAATCAAGATCACACAGACACCAAAAGCATCAGTTACCTGCTAGATCAATATTTGTATCAGTATTGCACAAATGTTTGCTGCAAAACAATAATGCATTTGCTTTGAAGCAAATTTACAGAAACTGCTTAAAGCCTCAAGAGCTCAACTGAAGCAAATACTCACCACAATTATGGTGACAGTTTTTTTTCTTCCAGTTGATTTCATCCAAGGCTGTGGTTAGAGTCAGTTGTAGTGCTTGCGTTTCTCTTTTCTTCAGTGAATGTTGATTGTTTACAGCAGGTGTTCATCACTAATGCGCAATCTTCATTTAATTAGTCACTTAATTAGCTCATTAACTTTAACTCTTTGAGGAATTGGGATTTGACTCAACTCTGCTTCAGTGTTACTTTTAACACTGCTTCAGTGTTTATATGAGTCCACACTCAGAGTGTTAAATTAACACTGGGGATTTTGCTGTGTGACTGATGAGCGCAGCATAGATTCAGTGGTGGCCCTGTAGAATTTACATAGCAGTTGGGCAGATTATGCTTACTTAGTTGGCAGAGAAAGACGAGCTTTCTTAGTGATTTTAGTAATTTGGCGAGGAAGCTTGTGATCCAGTTGCAGTTGGATGTTGGCACAGAGAGTTTGTGGTGAAGGATGTCTGGAATGTTCATATTAAAGAATAAACTGAATTCCACAAACAGGATTCATGCATAGGCTCCCATGGATTCGAGGTGCTCTTTAGTGTAGCGCCATGTTCACAGCATCTTCCACAGACCTACTTGATCTATAGGCAAACTGGAAGGGATCAAGCAGTGAGTCTCTGATGTCCTTTAAGGCTGGGATACACAAATCCTACCTTTAGCTGCCAGCCAATGTCGGGCCATTGGCAAGCATCTGCCAGGCTAGTTTTTGCGGCATGTTGCACACCTTGTTTCTCGTTGGGCACTTGACATATTCTTCACAGGTTGTAAGAGTTGGGTGGAACCAAGAGAGTGTGGGTGTCAGCCCTGTGAAAGTTGTTGATGGCAGATTAATGGGCTTCTCAAACCTACTGTCATGATCACCAGTTGGAGTGCCCTTAAGAACCACCAGGTGCAACTCCACCCCAGACCTCTGCCATTCCGTCAAAGACTGCATTGCTCATAAGCCATTGCCTGGACTCATCTCTGATTGTCTACTGCTGTCTCATTACCTAATTAGTCTCACCCTTTTTAAAGCCTGATTTTTCACTCATTCAGCGCTCGGTCT
This sequence comes from Carassius carassius, assembly GCF_963082965.1. Classification (NCBI taxonomy): domain Eukaryota; kingdom Metazoa; phylum Chordata; class Actinopteri; order Cypriniformes; family Cyprinidae; genus Carassius; species Carassius carassius. Next base: position 38,872,015 of record NC_081760.1, read on the forward strand.
ATCTCATGTTAGGTACTGCTTTTCTAAGCTTTTGTTCCTGTGTGCCTTTTATTTATTTATTTATTTGTCTTTTTTTTCTGAAAAATAGCATTAAGTTATCAAGCCACAACGTCTGACATTTTTCATATATAAAGATTTTTATTTAAAAAAAAAAAATTGTTCTGCTGCGTTAACGCCACTATTATACTTTGTGAGAGTTGTGACAGATGTGAGCTTGTATGGCTTGTTCCCGACCCTGTCAATCAAACGCAGATTAGGCAGGTATGCCATTCTCGAAACAGTTGTGAAACGTAGTCATGGGACATGGGTGTTTTGGAGCACACTTAGGCCAAGTGTGTACATCTGCAGACTGCAAGACGGGGGCGTAACTTGAAGTGGGCGTAACTTGAAGTAGGAGGCGTAACTTGAAGTTGTCCAAATCACACAGAACCACGCGAGATCTCAAAACGATATGTTCTTGGCAATATGGCGACTTTAATTAGGGCACAGAGTGGAATATTGATTACGTTTTAAGGGAGGGGTTTTAGGCAGGATTTGATGCATGATATGTGTGTAGATATTAATGTTAGGGGGCAATATGAGAGATGTGTACGTTTTAGTAGGAAAACGTATTATCTGATCCACAAGTCATGTAAACAAACAAATCTACGTAAAGTAACTAAACATAAGTTATCTATTTTATTTGTCCATTTGTAATATTGATAATTTAAGGAACATTTATGTTGGATGAAAAGCGAGTCACATCAGTAACTAACTCAACATGTAAATAAAGCATATTACAGATAAATCACAGAGGAGACTGACTCTTGTCTGGATGTTACAGGGACAGATGAGACACACGTGTGTTTATCTGATGAAGAGACACTGATGAAGGAATGCTAACATCAAAGGATTTGTGTAAGTACACTACAGAAATAAATGAAATATTTTAAATCTTAAGTTGTATTTTATTTTAATGTAATTTTAAACAAATATTACACCTCTTTTCTTATTCTTGATTTCTGTGCATTTGCTGCAGATATTTTGTGGTGGAGCAGGACCTGCAAGGAAAGGTGAAAAAAAGGGAAAACCTGAAACAAAAGAATAATGTAATGACTTTTTGTATTGTGTATGTGTATTTTTGTAGGACATGAAAATGTCTGTAGACTGGTGTGTGCAATGAGGATGGAGAAGACCACAGCATCATCCTGGAAGCGATCGAGAGTCACAGATGAGACGCTCCCTCACTCCACCTGCCCTTTACTGTCTCATCAGGACCAGATGCTGCTGTGGTCTCTTCATCCTCAGTTCGAATACCAGGGAACACATGTTAGGTAAAAACTGTTAGTCTGAATGCACTGTAAGTCGCTTTGGATAAATTTATAATTTATTTATAAATTTTAACCACTTAGTGGTTTAGCCCACTACAAAAATAAAAAAATAAATGCATGTACTTGTAAACTCTGTGTAAATGTTTTTCAGGTAGTCCGGCTCATGGGGTGCAGGCACACGAAAGTTTGGAGCAGACACAGCAGTCAGATTGTCCTGCACGTGTTCTTCTGCTCTCGCTTCAAGGTTGTGTGGCTCAAAGAGCCGTCATCAAGGTCTTACTCATCCTGTTGCTCAACGACATCCCCGTTGAGAAGAGTGAGATAGTGAAGTGCAGCAGCAGAACTGTATCAGCTGTGTTCAAATCGCAGGAGGATGTTGGGTTTACCATCTGTAAATACATGTTTGTTAGAACAATAAGTTGGAATGAAGCTTTGTTTCATGTGTTGTTGACTTGTACATGTATGCATTTATTGTGATGCTAAATTTTATACATTATTTTAATCATTTCGACATGTTTTTTAGCCTTCAGTAAATAAAATATAAATATTTTATCCATTCATATATTAATTGCTTGACTGAAAATGTATGTATTCACATCGACTGCATTTATTTAACTAGTATATATTCATGTATAGCTATGTCACAAAAGAAAATACATTTTGCTTCTTTTACTAAAATTTCATTTAAAAAAATTATATAATTATTGGTTGGCATTTATCGTTATTATTGCATTTAAGTGTTGGGGTGGGCAAAAGATGCAATTCATTATGGGGTAATGTTAATTTTCGAGTAGTAATACTTACATTTTTAGAGTATCAAATAAACAGCCTTCTCCAAGGGTGAGATCTTCGAGCAGCTGATCGAAGTACTCTTTGTGCAGATATTGCAGAGTCGCTGTGAGGAGTGCACCTGACCTTCTTTTTTATTATTATTGCCAAATTATTACATAAAAGATCATGGTAAGAGGTTGTATCTAACAATAAACAATCATAATGTCATAAAACAGTAAATAAAAAAACTAATGTGTTCATCATAGTATGAGATACTCAGAGGTGGGTAATCCAGAGATCCAAAGAGTAAAAGTCCTGCCATATTTTTGTTCCACCCATAAAGTCAGCAGCTTATTTCACCAGAGGAGGAACTAAGTCATTCCTTCCAAGTCACAAACTAGTCTTGAAGTTAATGAGATAATTAAGAAGTTAATTGAGTTATGATTGACCATTATTGAAGACACCTGATGTTAACAAGCAGACTCACCAAACGAGAAAATCACAATTTGTGTGTCACCATTATAGTGGTCAGTGTTTGCTTTAGCTGGGATCTTGGCTTGTGGCTTTTTACTTTTAAAATTTGTTTGGCAAGCCAAGAGCAAAAGTCATCGGGTGGTGGTGGTTATGTTTTAATGTAATTGTTGTCTGACCTGAGTTACTGAACTAATTTACAGTGTTTTCTCTAAATAAAACTTCCAGTATTGATTGTAACAGCTTTGATTCTACCATGAAAGCGTCTGCATTTTCTATACATTTTGTAGCCATCTCTTGCAAGTGATTCTGATTTTTTTTTTTTAATTAAAGAGTCTTTACTTTAGGCACACTAAGATAACAAGAATCAGTGTATGAATCTCAACAACGGTGACAAACAGCATATCTAGATAAACAGATCTACTCTGAACATCACACAACTAGATACGAAAAAAATTCACATAAAAGCAGCAAGAATAAAATATAAAATATTCAGGTCACTCCATAAGAATTAGTTCAAACCACAATCAAAAGCACACATGATTGCCTTTGCTCTGGTCTGTATGTTACAATTATGTTACCACAGCCCACAAAGACTAAAGTAAATAACTGAAGGTTCAAGATCCCAACTAAAGCAAACACTGACCACTATAATGGTGACACACAAATTGTGATTTTCTTGTTTGGTGAGTCTGCTTGTTAACATCAGGTGTCTTCAATAATGGTCAATCATAACTCAATTAACTTCTAAATTATCTCATTAACTCCAACTCCGCTTCAGTGTTACTTTTAACACTACTTCAGTGTTTATATGAGTCCACACTCAGAGTGTTAAATTAACACTGGTGATTTTGCTGTGCACTTTTGAACTAGCATTTAACCGTGTAAGGAGGTTCTGTGAACGTCTAAATTGTACATACAGAAGACGTCAAAAAAAGACGTCATAAAAACTTTAATTCTGGCTCCTCAGTGGACGTCTTTTCAACGTCAGCAAAGACGTAAAAAAGACGTCCACTGGACGTAACTTTGCCCAGTGGGTTGGTGCATCTATAAAGTATACATATTAAATCCTTTTATCATCCCATTCAAAAACAATTTCCAGGTTTTAAAAAAGTACTGAAGATCTGAACACAACACACACATTATACTGCACAGAAGACTCCACCTCCTCCCGGTGACCAGGTGATGACGCTGACCCCAGACATCAGATCAACCCACTGTGCAAAGTTACGTCCAGTGGACGTCTTTTTATGTCTTTGCAGACGTTGAAAAGACGTCCACTGAGGAGCCAGAATGAAAGTTTTTATGACGTCTTTTTTTGACGTCTTCTGTACGTCCGATTCAGACGTTCAGAGAACCTCCTTACAAGGTTAAAAACTAGATCAAAAGTGGTCAGCGGAAATATTTTCAATATCATTTAAGGTTCATTTAGACATAATTTATGCGGTTTCTTGACCAAATCAACAGTCGCAGGATGCATTAGATTTAGACTTGTGTTATTTCAATGTAATTTCCAGACACTGTGTTTGTCCTAAAATCAAGAAAAAAAAAAAATCTTCATGAAATATATGAAATAACTGATGATTGAGCATGTGGTAAAATCAACTGCAAATCAAAGACATTAAATCTCTGAAGATCTCAGCAGAGGAGGATCAATTTACATCATTTACATCAACATCATTTGACGTTACCATTGTGGTGGACAGTGTTTGGTTTAGTTGGGATCTTGGTCCTCATGTTTCTTTTTTTAGCTTGTCTTTGTCTGTTGTAATTGTGTGTTATAAAACATTCTCATTGTGGCAGAGAGAATTAAGATCAAGCATTATCTTCTTGTTTTTAATGGTGATTAAAATATAGCACAATAAGTTATAAATGTTTTGTTGCAACTATGTATTTATTTTCATGGACAGACACCTTGTAGAAAAAAATGTACTTATTTAAAAAAAACACATCATGTAGTCACACACAGATATCAAAATTGTGGATATGCATCACATCAATGGTGACAATTACAACAAAAGTCTGGAAAATAAGGATGAGTTTTTGTCTATGAAGTCTATGAAGCGGTTTTGTTTGTTTTGATTGTCACCATTGTTGTGATGCATATGCTAAATCTTGATGTCTGTGTGTGAGTACGTGATGCTTTTGCTCAAAATATTTCAAATGCATGCATTTTGTCTAACTTCAAAATAAGTATTTTGCTCTTGGTGCCTGAACTGTAGAGTAAAAAGGTTTAGGAGATATATACAAACAAAACAACAATTATTTCATGACCTCAGATACTTGTAATCTGATGAGTTTATCATCACCAACAAAGAGCTGATAAAACCTGAGCTCTCTTAAATTTTTCTTTCTTTGCTACAACAACAGTGTTTCACAAACACACAATTATAACAGCCAGGGACAAGCTAACACAAGAAGAATGAGGACCAAGATCCCAAATAAACCAAACACTGTCCACCACAATGGTGACTTCAAATGAATCAAATATTAACATTTAAACCTCTGCTAATTCTCAATAAGAGCTTCTCTAGATGTCTGACAGAAATAAAGTCAATCTAATGATTCCATGTTTGTGGAGATGTTTGATCTTCCTCTGCTGAGATCTTCAGAGATTTAATGTCTTTGATTTGCAGTTGATTTTACCACATGCTCAATCGTCAGTTATTTCATTATTTCATGAAGATTATTTTATTTTCTTGATTTTAGGACAAACACAGTGTCTGGAAATTACATTGAAATAACATGACTAAATCTAATGCATCCTGAGAGTGTTGATTTGGTCCCGAAACGTTTTAAATTATGCCTAAATGAACCTTAAATGATGTTGAAAATATTTCCACTGACCACTTTTGAACTAGTTTTTAACCTTGTAAGGAGGTTCTGTGAACGTCTAAATCGGACATACAGAAGACATCAAAAAAAGACGTCATAAAAACTTTCATTCTGGCTCCTCAGTGGACGTCTTTTCTACGTCTGCAAAGACATAAAAAGACGTCAACTGGATATAACTTTGCCCAGTGGGAATGCTCGCAAAGCTCCGGGTCCTGACAACATCCCTGGCCATGTACTGAGAGACAGTGTACCGTGTACTGTGCAGCAGGACTCACTGATGTCTTCACAGACATTTTCAACATCTCACTTAGTCAGGCTGTTGTTTCCACATGTTTCAAAACTACCACCATCATTCCAGTCCCGACGAAGCCATCTTCATCCTGCTTCAATGACTACCATCCTGTTACACTTACTCCCATCCTCGTGAATTGCTTTTAATGGCTGGTCAAGTCTGCACCACTGGGGCAGAAGAACCCCCCCCCCCCCCTTTTTATCCGCACTGTTTGTTCACTTCACTGGTTTGCACTCTATCTGCCATGTGCCTTGCGCTGCTTTATTTAACTTTATTTAAAATTGTATTATATGTCTTTTTTATTTACATTCCCTTATTGTATAGCTGTATCTTATATTTTATACTTGATCTAGATTTTTAGGCACTGCTGTTAGTGTTATCTGTATGCACCGGGGGTCTGAGATTAACGCAATTTCTATTCTCTGTATGTATGTACTGTACATGGGGAAGAATTGACAATAAAGCAGTCTTAACTTGACTTGATTATATCTAGTGCTGCTTTCATGCACTGATTTTTATTCAACATAATGCACAGATAAAGGGCTCAGCCTCATGAAAGTCACCTGTGACAGTAAGATTCACTCCTGGATGACCAGTCCATTTTCCACCAGGTTTATCAGTGATGAATCTGAACCAGTACATGTGTTGGTCCTTCTGTGTCACATGACTCAGTCTGATGGTGCAGTTCTGCTGTTTGTCTCCCAGATACTGAAGCCTCTGACTGTATTCAGGATCCTCAGACAGATCTGGAGGCTCTTTACCATTTACAGTGTTTTTGGTCCAGAGCACTTTCTCAATCTTATATCCAGTAGGGTATGTATAAGTGCAGCTTATTATCACTGATGAGTTATTTAGTGCCCAGATGTGTGAAGGACTGTAACTTACACCCCAATCAGCACTAGAAACCCCTGAAACACAGAATACATATTGAACAAAAGGAAGTCAACTTAAAAAAAATAAATAAATAATAATAATAATAATAATAAATAAATAAATACAAATATAAAAATAAATAAATAATGCAAAACCTCTTGAGTGTTTCTGAAGTCTTGCAGTCACTTACAGTGAATCATGAGGATAAAGATCACAGGAAGAGTAGGAGACATTCTGACTGACATCACCATAGCAACACCTAGAGCAAATGTAGTTTTATTTCTGTAAAGAACGTTTTAAACTCTCACTGTAATTTTAGAAAAACATGTAGATATTACACAGTAAAAAAGGCAGCTGTGGTGGCCAGAATTATGCTGTAAAAAATACAGTAACACAGTTTTCTTACGAGAGTTCTCTCGTACTGTGTCTTAGCTAAGACGCTACGGGAAAAGTCTCTTTTCACGAAATACTGAAGCAAAATATTACCCTTAATTTTGAATTTTTGTAAAGCGCATTTGCAGCAGTACACAGCCATAGGCGAGACGGCTCGCTCGCTCATTGGCTGCTCTGCGGCAACTGCACAGCCTATCGAGCGCAGGCTGATGCAACATAAGACCAATAAAGGCGCTTTGCGCCCTTCATGCCACTTCCTGCCGAAACGGGTGTGGCCCAACCCTATAAAAGGAGCTCGAAAAGGCTAACTCACCTGATTTTTCATCTCTTCAGCGAAGCTCACGCATCGCTGGATCACGAAGGACGCAAGCGCCGTCTGATAGGCATCTCAGCGGGACGAGCCACTTCTGAAGCTGCTGGCCTTCGCCGCCTTCCACTGCCGTTCCTGCTGCGCTCTCCGGCGCCTATATCCTTTTTATATTCTTGTGTGTGTTCGTAATGCGACGCACACTTGTAAAAGAGCTGCGTCTTTTTAAAGATGCCCTCGTGCGGCTCGTGCAGAGCCCCGCTCAGCGAAGGAGACCGTCACATCATCTGTGTCTCCTGCCTGGGTGAGGATCATGCAGCACTCGCGCTCGCTGACGGCGGCTGCCCTCACTGCGAGCTACTGCCGATGGTGACTCTGAGGACTCGCCTGGCATTCTTCTCCAAGCCTGCATACTCCATAAAAAGCGCCGCTCTCAGCGTTTACCGGAACCGCCTCCAGCTCTACCGAGCTCGCCGGTTCTCCCCGCCTCACCGGCCTCCCCTGCATCGCTTCCCGATGCTCAGCGCCCGCTGTCTGTTGCCGCGTCCTCCGAGGAAGTGGAACTCAGGGCCGCGTCGGAGGAAGAGGACACGTGCTCTCTGCTAGCTTCGGGCAGTGAGAGTTGGGCGAGCTCCGCGGATCTCGCGCCTTCTGCTCAGAGGCCCAGCAGACGGGCTGATATCGACAAGTAGCTGATGCGAGTGCTCACGCTGGCCGCGGCGAGCCTCGGCCTCGAGTGGTCTGCACCAGCGCCCCCTTCTCGTTCACGGCTGGATGGTAGCTTTCTCCCGGATGAGCGTCTTTCTCCCTGCTCGAAGCACGCCCCATTTCTTCCTGAGCTTCACGAAGAAGTGGCGAAAGCTTGGAACGCTCCATTCTCGGCAAGAATTTGTTTATCTGTTTCACCAGCATTCTCCACACTGGACGATGCTAAAAACAGAGGCTACCAGTCACTTCCGCCGGTGGAACAGGCTATAGCCCTCTGCTGGACGGCGGACGAAGGCTGCGTTGCAATCCGGAAGCCCCGAAGTCATCCTAGCACTGCTAGGAAAGCGCCGGTGTACGTGTTTCGCTGCGGCCGAGCTCTCACCGCGCCCATAAAATCAACTCAGGTCGGTCGTGTGCGCCACATAGTAAACGTGCCCACTCCTCAGTGCCCACAAACACTATGTCACACACGGCGTGTGGTTTATGTAAAAAAGAAACCCGTGCACGTACGCTCTGTCCAGGCAGACAGCGAGCCGAAAGCGGTAAATGTGCACACTTGCTGCCCACAGTTACTCGCAGACATCACGAGTCCCACGGGACCCGCTCAGCCCTGCCTCAATCAGTTAAGCGCCGGGACGGGGTCGAGGAGGAGCGATCTACCCGCTGTGATCAGCGCGCTCCCCGCCTCAAATGCCACAGGCGTAATGCCCATGGTGCAGCGCACCCAAGCGCACCCCAGCGCACCCAAGCACAAAGCTCTCAGTCACGTTCACCGCCTCCAGCTGCTTCATCGCAACAGAGTCAGCAACGCAGCTCGGGCCCCCGTTCTCACTCTTCCAGCCGTCGCCCCGCGCCGCGGGAGCCGCGGCAGAGGATTACGGTGAAGCCGGAAGCCCCGAAGTCATCCTAGCACTGCTAGGAAAGCGCCGGTGTACGTGTTTCGCTGCGGCCGAGCTCTCACCGCGCCCATAAAATCAACTCAGGTCGGTCGTGTGCGCCACATAGTAAACGTGCCCACTCCTCAGTGCCCACAAACACTATGTCACACACGGCGTGTGGTTTATGTAAAAAAGAAACCCGTGCACGTATGCTCTGTCCAGGCAGACAGCGAGCCGAAAGCGGTAAATGTGCACACTTGCTGCCCACAGTTACTCGCAGACATCACGAGTCCCACGGGACCCGCTCAGCCCTCCCTCAATCAGTTAAGCGCCGGGACGGGGTCGAGGAGGAGCGATCTACCCGCTGTGATCAGCGCGCTCCCCGCGTCAAATGCCACAGGCGTAATGCCCATGGTGCAGCGCACCCAAGCGCCGCCGTTGCCCAGTCAACAGAGCACGCTTCGTATCCAGCCCTTAGCCATTCATGCAGATGCATGGTCAGCACTTCCAGGGGTTTCGGATTGGGTGCTAGGCAATTATATAGAGAGCCTACTCACTGCAGTTTTTTAGACGCCCTCCGCGCTTTTTAGCGCGCGTCGAAACTACGGTCAAAACAGAAGTAGCACACATACTTCAGGCCGAAATATCAAAACTGTTGAGCAAAGGGGCTGTAGAGCCTGTGTCTCGAGCTTAAAGCGAGGGGGGGGGGGCTGTACAGCAGATACTTTCTAGTGCCCAAGAAAGACGGGGGTCTCAGGCCCATACTGGATCTAAGACAGCTGAACAAGGCATTGGTGAAACGCAGTTTCAGAATGCTTACGACCAGGAAGCTCCTCGCGCATATTTGCAGAGAAGACAGGTTCATGTCAATAGATCTGAAGGACGCGTATTTTCAAATACAGATAGCGTCAAGTCACAGGCGATACTTGAGATTCGCCTTCGAGGGCCAGGCATACCAGTTTACAGTCCTGCCGTTCGGCTTGTCCGTAGCTCCTCGTACATTTACGAGGTGCATGGACGCAGCGCTCGCTCCTCTCAGACTCAGAGGCATGCGAGTGCTGAACTATTTGGATGACTGACTGATTCTGGCTCAATCACGAGCGGAGCTCAGGGCCGTTTTACTCGATCACCTCGAGAAACTCGGTCTCAGTGTCAACTGGGCGAAGAGTTCGCTGAGCCCCAGTCAGACGATACTGTTTTTGGGTATAGCTCTGGACTCACGTTCCATGACGGCGCGGCTGTCACCACAGCGCGCGTTTGGCATTCCACGCGCAGCGAGTTCTCTCCGCTGCGGCGCGACCGTTTCGCTCAGAGAATGTCAGAAGATGCTGGGTCTCATGGCCTCAGCATCTCCAGTTCTGCAGTTGGGCCTGCTCTGCATGCGCCCCCTGCATTTCTGGCTGAAAGCGCGGGTACCGCGCGGAGCGTGGGTATCTGGTCGACTGCGTCTCAAGGTCGATCAGGGCTGCGTTACAGCCCTGAAACCCTGGACAGCAAACGACTGGTACCAATCAGGTGTAAGCCTGGGGACTTCCTCGAAAGTGAAGATGGTGTCGACGGACGCTTCCACTTCGGGATGGGGAGCGCTGCTCGAGGGCAAACCGTCCTTTGGCCTGTGGTCAGAACGGGAAAAGCTCCAACATATCAACTGTCTGGAAATGCTGGCAGTGGAGAACGCGCTGACGCGTTTTTGTCCCCGAATCAAGGGCCGCCACGTCTTAGTCCGTTCGGACAACATGTACAGGCTGACAGAACGCCTCCTGGTTTGGGCTCAGCGCAACTTGCGCTCGCTGAGGGCAGTTCATGTGCCTGGGCTACAGAATCTGGGTCCAGACTGGCTGTCCAGAAACAACATTCCCACGGGCGAATGGTCTCTACACCCGCAAACAGTCCGGCTGTTGTGGGAGAGATTTGGCAGGGCGGATGTGGACCTCTTCGCGTCCCATGAAAACACTCACTGCCCCGCGTTCTTTTCCAAGAACTAAAGCGCACTGTCACGGAGATGGCTGTGCTGCCTGCTTTATGCTTTCCCTCCCGTCTCCCTCCTTCTGCATGTGATAGAACGGGTGAAAGAAACGAAATGTCCAATACTGCTTGTAGCACCTTTTTGGAAGAACCAACCATGGTTCCCAGATTTGATGCAGTTAGCAGACATCGCCCCGTGGCCAGTGCCGTTGAGGAGGGACCTCTTCTCGCAGGCCAGGGGCTCGATTTGGCACCCTCAACCGGAGTTGTGGTCCCTCCATGTGTGGGCGCTCAACGGTTACCCACTGATCTCTCAGTGGGAGTGCTAAATACCATCACTCAGGCTAGAGCTCCGTCGACACGACGGCTGTATGCCTCGAAGTAGTCGGTGTTCTCCAGCTGGTGCACAGCTCGGGGACGTTCACCCCTTAGTTGTGAGGTGACGGAGGTTCTCTCCTTCCTACAGGAGCTGTTGGATAAGGGCAGAGCCCCATCCACGCTCAAAGTTTATGTGGTGGCCATCGCAGCGTTTTATGAAACAGCGCTCGGTCAGTCAACAGGAAGGAAAGATTTGGTCATCCGCTTCCTTAGAGGAGCTAGGAGGCTGAATCCTCCCAGACCTCTGTCAGTCCCTATATGGCACCTCGCGGTGGTTTTAGAGGCCATGAAGGGTCCCCCTTTTGAGCCTATCCAATCGATTAGCCTCCAGCATCTGTCGTTCAAGACAGTATTCTTGTTGGCTCTCGCTTCAGTGAAGTGTGTGGGTGACCTGCACGCGCTCTCGGTGAGCCAGTCGTGCTTGGAGTTTGGGCCTAATGACTCAAGGGTCATACTCAAACCTAGGCACGGTTATGTGCCGAAGTCCCTCAACACGCCGTTTCGGGCTCAGGTTATTGCCCTGTCTGCCCTGTCGGTGTCAAGAGAGGATGGAGACTCGAGTCTTCTTCGCCCTGTTAGGGTTTTAAGAGCTTATGTGTCTCGCTCCGCTGTCTTTCGACAGACTGAGCAGCTGTTTGTCTCATTCAGTGGACGTTCCAAGGGAATGGCTGTTTCGAGACAGACTCTATCCAGATGGATAGTTGACGCCATAGCGTTAGCTTACGCTTCCAGGGGCCTTCAGTGCCCACTGGGCATCAGAGCACACTCCACAAGGGGCGTCGCCTCGTCGTGGGCGTGGTCTACTGGGATCTCCTTGCAGGATATATGTATGGCGGAAGGTTGGGCCTAGCCGTCAACATTTATCAGGTTCTATAACCTGGAGGTTCCCGCCTTGCAAGCAAGGCTGCTGTCGGTATAGTCGAATCAGGGCCCTGATGGGAATTCAGAGTTTGTGAGCATTATGTGCTGCCAACTGTTATATGGGTAGTATTGCGTAAGACCCGCATTGCACATTGGTCAGGCCTTGCCTCGACTGTGTGATACCATATTGCCGCATCCACGGGTGCTGCTAGATATGGGACTGAGGGCCCCCCCCTCTGTCCTGGACTCTCTGTGAGTCCCTCGGGTGACTGTGCACTGTAAATCCTGGGCGTTGCTTCAGGATTATTGGTGTGTGATCCCTGCGCGCACAGCGTTTTACATGGGGTTCCCGTAGCGTCTTAGTTAAGACGCAGTACGAGGGAACTCTCGTAAGAGAACGTACTCGGTTACTAACATAATCTCGGTTCTCTCTAGAAGAGGGAACAAGTACTGCGTTCTCTGCCGTGCGTACGATTCACTCTGGTTCGCTTCGGCGATGAAATAAATCAGGTGAGTCAGCCTTTTCGAGCTCCTTTTATAGGGTTGGGCCACACCCGTTTCGGCGGGAAGTGTCATGAAGGGCGCGAAGCCAATGAGCGAGCGAGCCGTCTCGCCTATGGCTGTGCACTGCTGCAAATGCGCTTTACAAAAATTCAAAATTAAGGATAACTTTTTGCTTCAGTATTTCGTGAAAAGAGACTTTTCCCGTAGCGTCTTAGCTAAGACGCAGTACTCGTTCCCTCTTTCAGAGAGAACCGAGGTTATGTTAGTAGCCGAGTACGTTTTAGGTTTAGCAGTTGAACCTTAAATTTACAGCTTCATTCTGTAATTGAACCAATATAATGTTTATATACCAACTTATTGATTTACTGAAAACTGTTTGTACCTTTGTAATATACTGGTAACCACCAAAAGCAAGTGGTGATAAGAAAATCATGTGATGAAAGAAAGCCCATCACAAGCAGCTATTAAATAACAAAAAAGGTAGAAGGTGCACAGTGTCATTGACACAAGCACTAAAGACCATCATGGTGAGACTCATTAAACTGAAATATGCAATAAACATTAATGTAACAGATAAGAAAAAAAGAAGAAACATAGTTATTTCAAAGAAAAAATAAATAAAATTCAAAACAAAATTTGAAATGAAACCTAGGGAATTCTGGGAATGTCGGTTTAAGGTTTTCCCTGTAAATTTTAAACATTTAAAAATATTTGATTCATTCATAACTATTTTTTTTTTCAGAAAATGTTTAGATGACGGTGTTTGTATCCAGTGCAAAACCAGATCCATCTAATAAAAGCTCACTGTAAAAAGTGATTCCCTATATTTATTCAATAAAATTGTGTCAAAAATTTACAAGCAATATTATTAATTAAATTTAACACATTTTAATTAAGTAGAAATAATCATTCAAAATGAGTAGAATAACATGAAAAATTAAGTAAAATTTACACAAAAATATACATTTAATTGGACAAAAAACAAAAAAACACTTTGCTAAAAAATACTATGTTATGCATGCCAGGCCAGTAGTTGGCATCATGAAACACCCTTCGGAAACATTATATGCATGCACATGACATCAGCATTTTTACAAATTCACATTTGTGTCGCTTACATAAATATGATACAGGCATCATGTTCAAAAGGCTTAAGGCCCCCAAAATAGAGTTATTGAAGACACCTAAAGTTCACAAACAGAATCAAAGGGTACATTATTGGTTTCCATTATAGTAGTCAGTGTTTGCTTTAGTTGTGCTCTTGACCCTTGATGTTTTAATATTACATTTTGTATTGCTGTTGAAGCTCAGTTGAAACAGCTAGACAAACTAAGAATAAAGATGATCAGGTAGTGTTGGTTATGCTATTACATAATCTTTGTTCTACCTGAACTCATTCAGAGTCTGATCTCTTAGACAGAATAACACTCATTATTAGTGATGTGTCGTTCTTGAACGATTCGTTCATTTTGAACGAATCTTTAATGTGACTCGGGAAGAACGAGTCGTCTCGGGGAGTGATTCGTTCAGTCGCGCATGCGCATTATTCTATAGGTTCTGTTCTAGTAGTAGTGATTCACCATACATGTCTATGGATTCACCTGTCAGTCAATGGAGTCTTGAGCCGGAAAGAGAATTGATTAGTTCATAGTTCGGGTCTATCGGGTTTTTGACTCGTTCCTTAATCACGTGACAGCCCCATACGCTAACCCAATGCAGTCTGAGCCGGAAAGAGAATTGATTAGTTCATAGTTCGGGTCTTTCGGGTTTTTGACTCGTTCCTTAATCACGTGACAGCCACATACGCTAAAACCAATGCAATATGAGCCGGAAAGAGAATTGATTAGTTCATAGTTCGGGTCTATCGGGTTTTTGACTCGTTCCTTAATCACGTGACAGCCACATACGCTAAAACCAATGCAATATGAGCCGGAAAGAGAATTGATTAGTTCATCTCATGAGTCTTTGGGTCGGGTCGAGTCATTCCTAAATCACGTGACAGCCCCGTACGCTAAAACCATAGACAGTAAAAGAATGCAGTATTGAGTCTGAGAGAGAATTGATTAGTTAATCTTTCGGTTCTTCGGGTTGTTCGTTCTTTTGTCCCGTGATGTGACAACATTGGCTAGAGTAATTATTAAATCAGATTGTCCGTATAAACCATACTTTTGTAACATATGACACTTTATAAACATTAAAAAACACTGTGTACATACTTTTGAATTGTTGTTTATTGTTTATTTTTGTGCCATTAAAGCTTTGTAACAAAGAGGACAACTATTCCAAAATAAATCAAAATAATAAAAAAGTATAATAAAGATAAAACTAAAAGATAATAAAGCCACAGGGTCTAATAACCTTAACAAATGAACTTTAAAAGTACAATATAAAAAAAGAAAAAAAAAAGAAAAACTAAATATTGCACAACAAGCATTGCTTTTTTATATATAATAATTTAAAATGAATACATTTTAAAATAAATAACACTTTTGTGCCAAAATAAAAACTTTATATCAAAGAGTATAACTATTCCCCAAATAATTTTAAACCATTTAAATAAAAATAAATGAAAATGAAGAGATACTAAAGCTACGGAGCCTTATAACAATAACAAATTACCTTTAAAATCACAACAACAACAAAAATATTGCACAACAAGCTAGTCTTTTTCTAAATAAATAAAAATAAATAAGCTTTAAAATAAATAACACACTGTTGCTATATTTTTAGGACTTGCTTTAAGGCATGTTTGCATTAAAAAAAACAAGCTCCCTGACCTTGGATGGGCTGAGTCTGTTTCTTCTATCTGAGATAATCTGCCCAGTTTTAGAAAAAATTCTTTCAGATGGCACAGATGTGGCCACAATGCAAAGTCTTGTCTCTGTGACTTCAGAAAGGCTTTTGTATACTGGTGAACATCTCCTCCACCAGGCCAGAGGGTCTGATGTGCGGGGTAAGAGTGGCTCTGCAAGGTAGGCCTGCACCTTTATAGCATCTGAGGTTTTAGAAGAGGTAGCAGAAGGCCTCAAACTTGCTACCCTCTCGTCAAAGTCTTCCCAAAACATGGCCCCTGCACTGGATCTGAAGTATCCTCCTCACTCTGAGCTGGGTTAAAACTGTTAAAGCTGAAGTTATCATAACCTTAATGTTTTAAACTAACATTAATAATTCAAATTCAAAATTTTATTTGCTTTTAATGTATATGTCATTATGTCCTTTTTTGAGCAATCTTCTTATACATATCTTACACCAATATGTCAAGTCTGCCTAGGAAAAGCAATTATTATACTAGCAAACTCAAAATTGGAGTAAAAATGAACAAACTAGTATAAATACTTTTTATTGTAAGCTTGAATTATTATATTATTATATAGCTAGTGTTTATTTACCGATAGACAGTCAAAAAGACAAATTAATCAATATTTTATTTATAACAGGGTTTTATTTATTTATAAAATAATAACAAACCACAGATCCTCAACAAACAGTAACAAAAACACAGTGACAGAAATGTCAGAAATAGCGTATGGGTCTGTCACGTGATTAAGGAACGAGTCAAACTCGACCCGAGACCCGAAAGACTCATGAGATTAACTAATCAATTCTCTTTCCGGCTCAAGACTGCGTTAGTTTTGCGTATGGGTCTGTCACGTGATTAAGGAACGAGTCAAACTCGACCCGAGACCCGAAAGACTCATGAGATGAACTAATCAATTCTCTTTCCGACTCAAGACTGGTTAGTTTTGCGTATGTGGCTGTCACGTGATTAAGGAATGACTTAAACCCGAGGACTCTTGTCAGATAAGAGGTGAGGTGAGCTAATCACAGACTGAAGACCCAGGTAAAGAAGGATTTTTTTTTTCTGTATCTTATAGCATTTTAGTTTTGTATTGTTTTTAGTGGGATCAACATTTGCATAAGTACTAGAAGTGTTGGGGAAGTAACACAACATTTTCATTACATTTTGCTAAAATGAACGAAATGCCTCGAAAAAAGATTCGTTCATTTTGCTGAACGAGACTCAAAAGTCCGAGTCGTGATCCTAACTTCCCATCACTACTCATTATAGCAGTCTTGTGATTGAACAACAAAAAAAATTGCAATTATCAGTGTAATCCAGAGTTTAAAAATTCTGTTTAAAACAGAGAGAAGAACTTTCTTTTGACACACAGTGACATCAAGAACCAGCATATGAATCTCAAGAATGGTGACAAACAGCATATTCAGACGAACTGTAAGAACCACAAAACAAGCTACTATAGAATTGTTGCTCATAATTTATTCATGCCGCAAAGCATGATGGGAGCCATACATTAGTTTTGATTGGTAGCACCCAGAATGAAGTGTAACATGCTTTTTGATGGTCACCATAGTTGAGGTTCTCAGGCTGATTCTTGATGTCTGTGTGCCTAAATGAAAATGTTTTCTTTTTTAACAAGGTTTTGATCAGAGATGCTTCTAAGAATTTCTCTGATAATGCTGAAAACATCAAAGCTTACATTGTTCAACCACAGGACACATGTTGTTGATAAGACACACCCAACCCAGACCAAATGATGATGTAAAAACAAATAACACAACCTGGTCGCATTTCTTTCTTGGCTTATCTAACTGCTGCATCACAACTAGCAACCAAAAAAAAATCTGTTTAAAATTTTAAGGGTCAAGAGTCCAGCTAAAGCAAACACTGACCACTACAATGGTAAGCAAATTATTTATTTTTTTTCTTTCAGTGATTCTGTTTGTGAACTTTAGGTGTCTTCAATAACTCTGTTTTGGGGGCCTTACAACCTTTTGAACATGATTCCTTTATCATATCTACACTGTTAGCAATTGATGTAATTTTACAGTACATTTTACAACAATACACTGTATTCATGGTTTTTATTGTAAATGCAAATGCATGAGGGGAAATTGATGGACAGTCCTGTAATATTATTGTAAATACACTGTAGAAGCATTGTTTTACAGACACCACAAAGCATTGTGGGATAGCATTAAAACTGGTACTTTCATCTTCTTTATAACATAAAAAGTCCAGTTTCCATATTAGTATAATGTCATTTTAAGGTTAGTAAAATGTTCCTGCAACATTCTCTCAGTCATTCAAACACCTGCTTTGAACAAGCAAGAAAGAAAGAGAAATAAGAACACAAACTACAACTTTCTTCAGCCACAACTCCACAAACAGCATTAACAGCTTCACTTATAGTAATACTAACCAGAATTATTTCTGTCATGCATCTACAGAAGTTCTTATTGAGAATTCACAGAGGTTAAGATGCTGATGTCTTACTGAATTTTTTTTTTTGAGATCACCATCATAGAGATTTTGCTTCAGTTGTACTCTTGACCCTCAACTTTTGCTGCAATGCTTTTTTCTGCAGCAGTTGCAGTTGTTTTCAGAACACATTTCTGCATATGTTAAGCAGATCAACAAGTTTGTTTTAATAACAATCTATTGACTGCACTAAAATGGTGAACCAACTGATATAAAAATAAATAATTTGAAACACTATTTCGATGTACAATGTTTAATAGTGCATATTGCCTTTGCTAACTTTTTGTTTAAAACATGTTTTAAGTTATTTATAAACTCACAGATATCAACATTTGGCGTATGAAACACAACAATGGTGACGTTTCATGCCAGCAGACAAAACATGTTCATGGCTCCCAGCATTCATTGCTGCAATTCTGTTTTTCGGGATTGTCACCACTGTTGAGGATTGTACGACAATACAACATTTTATTGTATTAATGCTTCTGTAATCACAACAACACTGTTGTATAAACAGAATTTTATTTTATTAAATCAACAGTATATTTCTTGTATATCACTTGGTATAAATTCATGGCAATTAGTTGCCAGGAGTTTCCTGTAAAAATACAATAAATTTTTAACAGTGTATGTAAGCAACAAAAATGTGAATTTGTAAAAAGGTTGATGTCATGTGATGTATATAATGTTTTCGAAGGTTGTTTCATGATCGCCAAATACTGGCCTGGGGCGTGTTCTTCGTACGTCGCTTATTACATCCGAGATCAAATGACACATCTAAGATGATATCATCGTGCTAATCATGATCCGGCTAATTGGGTTCTTCGAACACACCTGTCGTGTATGATTAGTATCGCTGGATTAAATTATCTGATATAATTGCGCGTTCATGTGTTGTCTTAAAAGGGGATATGTATCGATACTCGAAACCATGATCAGCAGTGCAGCGATTGGCTGGTGGCAAGACGGCAATGTAATGACGTCGTCATATAATTTAAAATGACACCCGAAGAAAAACTTGACAGATTTCTGGACTTTTATAAGGAAACAGCCAAGCAATCAAAACTACATAAATGTTATAATAGATACATGAAACAGATAATAGATGCATGTTTTTATTTTATTAGAATATTTTTAATGATTCCCAATTATTTATATTCGCATTTTATAATAGTTGTACAGTCTTTACATTTTTATTTCAATGTAGAAATTATCTATTCATTTCATTTTATATTTGGACAGATTTGTTACGTTACAGCATTAATGAAAGTTTCTTAAGGGTCAATATCATGTTATCTGCATCTACTGCGCTCCATCAAGCCACTCTTATAATAGCAGTCATCACTCAAAATAATGCACGACTCTATTATCTGTATAGCATGTGTGTAAGACTCTAATACAATTATGAAGTAATACTTTTATGACAAATAAATATTTCAGTGAGTAAAACTGGCTGTATCTATAGTAGGCTGTTATGGATTACACAGCATTTTTATATTATTTTTAAATAATTTTTTTAATGATTATTATTATAAATTATTGTCCCTGGATCAGTACGATACACTTGTAATAAAGTAGTGGTGGTAGCAGACATTTTGAGTATCAGTTCTGGTTGAAAAGAAGCGATCTTATCCTGTTTACATGAAATAAGCCTGCTCCCGAGCAGGTTTAAGCTTACGGACCTGTTGCTATGACAGCAGCTCTGGGATGAGCATCGAAGAACCAAACGATCCAAGATCACGCCAAATCGTCAACATTCAAATCCAGCTAACTGAGTTAGTGATGTACAAAGAACAGCCCCTGATGTTAACAAGCAGAATCACCAAACGAGAAAAAAGCTAAAATCTGTGTGTCACCATTATAGTGGTCAGTGTTTGCTTTAGTTGGGATCTTTACACTTCAGTTATTTAATTTAGATTATGTGTGGCTATGATAACTGAGTTATAACATACAGACAGACCAGAGCCAATGCAATCTTATGGCATTGATTGTGGTTTGGACTAATTGTCATGGAGTCACCTGAATGACTGAGTTCAGGTTTTTTTACTGTGTACAGAAATTAGGTGGATAAAAAAGTGACTCAGCATTTTTGCCATAATATGACATGTTTTTAAAAGTTAGTTCTATATAAAGAAATAGTTCTTTAGTTTAGACACACAGACATCAAGAATCAGTGTGAGCATCAAAAAAGCATGTTGTAGCAATACAAAGTCTTCCATGGCTCCCATCATCCATTGCGGCATGAATAAATTATGAGCTTTTTTAGTATCTAGTTTTGTGGTGTTCAGAGTAGATCTGTTTATCTGAATATGCTGTTTGTCACCATTGTTGAGATTCATACGCTGATTCTTGTTATCTGTGTGTGCTTAAAATTAAACCTCCTTAATAAAAAAAATCAGAATCACAAAAGATGCCTACAGAATATATAGAAAATACAGACTCTTTCGTTGTGGAATAAAAGCTGTTACAATCAATAATGATTGATAAGAAGAGAAGAGACTGTAAATGAGTTCAGTGATTAAGGTCAAGCAACGATTATATTTAAAAAATAATTATCACCACCCGATGATTTTTACTCTTGGCTTGACATACAAAATTTGAAAATTAAAGTTACAAGCCAAGATCCCAACTAAAGCAAACACTGACCACTATAATGGTGACACACAAATTGTGATTTTCTCGTTTGGTGATTCTGCTTGTTAACATCAGGTGTCTTCAATAATGGTCAATCATAACTCAATTAACTTCTTAATTATCTCATTAACTTCAACTCTGCTTCAGTGTTTATATGTGTCCACACTCAGAGTGTTAAATTAACACTGGGGATTTTGCTGTGTAGAGATCATCTAGTTGCTTAAAACTACAGAATAAACCCGGTGGTGACATCAACATCTAAAACACAACATATACTGGACTTTCAACGGGCTTACATATTAAAAACCACATCGAATCACCACATAAAAAAAATATTTAAATCATCAATTTCATTTTATCTAGGTAAAAACAATACAGCTTACACAAAATATGACGGTTAAACTAGGGAAATAGGTGTGCAGACTGAAAAAATAAAGAATTTGTAAATTAAGAAGGATTTTCTAGACGAGTAAAAAATATTGTCTTGCTTTCAGAAAAAAAAGAAGTCAAAATTAAGTGAGTTTTCGCATGAAACAAGCAGAATAATCTGCCAACGGGGTAAGCTAAATAATCGTGTTTTCTGTTTGAAATGACATTATTTAGTTTCCTCCATTGGCAGATTATTTTGCTCATTTCAAACAACAACTCACTTAATTTTTACTTCTTTTTTTCTTTTCTGAAAGCAAGACAATATGTTTTACTCATTTAGAAAATAGTTTATGATTTAAGAACATTTTTGTAAATGTTTTTTGGCTGGAAAGAAGACAAAAAAAACTTTAGTGTGAGACAGTGTGATTGCTACCAACATATAAAACCATTTCTGAACCTATAGTTACTGAGAAATGCTCTTGTGACAACTAGCCCCTGTCAAGCTCTAACACACAAAAGATATTAGATGGTAATCAGTCTACAGAATGATTATAAAATCCTGTTCTTACCCGTTTTACCAACACTCATGACCAGTAACAGCACTACAAATGATCAGGATGAAACCAGTAATGGGGTTTTTATGTAGGCAACGCCTTATATTTTAGCAGGAGGATGTAACACTTCACAGCATAAAGCAGAAAAAGAGTTTTAACAAGAAAACTGAGTGTCATCACACAGACGACATCAGAATAACATCAAGAAGTCAAATTTCCACTGAGAAAAACTTTAAATCAGTTTTTAAAGATGATCAATCTTATATGTATATTGATCTGTTCCTGAAAATTATTGCTTGATTTTTCATTTGATAAGCTTTGGATAATTTAGTAAAAATGCTTTAAACAGGCTAAAGAAGTGAACTAAAATAATATAACATTTGCTGCCAATGAAAGGTTTTCATTGTTTGATCTTCATCAAGCTTTCATCTTTTATTTATTTTGGCTGACTCTGGACTTTTGTCCCTTCTATTGCTGCTGGTTATCTTGTAAAACAATATATAAGATATGGCCATAAACTCAGTTTCCTCTCTAGTGAGAGAGGTGAGAAAACAAGCCGTGAGCAAACTCACGCTAGCATCTCTCTCACGTTGACTGTGTGATCATATCACCCTCATGATGGACAGACGAGTGCCTGACGTTACAGACATGTTGCTCTGTCATCTGTAGTAAGCCAAATTTTGATGATATTATTGCACCTGGAAAAACTAAAAAAAAAATTCTATGACTGAAGCTCGCAATCCAGGAAGTACGAGGCTTTGATGCTCACACGCACCAAAGATGTAGTTGATGATGAAACATTTGTGTGACCCAAGAGTGTAGCTAACGTTTCTTCTGTAGAGGGCACTGAGCACTGGATTGTTTCATTGATTCATTATAATCAGACTAGTGATGTAAGAAAGGAAGTTTTCTGAATTGAATCAGCTGAACTAATTTCTCTGAAAAATGATATACTGGCTGCTTCCGGAATCGTATACTTACCTACTATATAGTAGCCGAAAAACTGTATGTGACAAATGTAGTATGTCCGAATTCACAGTACAAAAAACACAGGGATGACTGACTACTTCAGGCGAGATTATAAAGTATAATGTCTTATTCACAAGCTGCAGTACTACAATACAGTTTATCAAAAGGGCAATATACAATCTTTAAATACACTGAATAAGCAGAATATGTAAAACTTTACATAAAATTAGGTTTTACATGATTATGTTAGTTTTTAGATGCATTTTTTGTTTCTTGTGAATGAAAAATTGTATCTTTTATATTAAATAAAATAACAGCACATTTAAGGCTCATCGTCTGCAAGTCTCTCTGGAGAAAAACAATTGGTAAATACATTTCTGTAAATCAAGACAATACTGTCAATCATTCAGGGCTCCTCCCACAGAGAGAAGAAAAAGGCAGCGTCCCAAATACTACAGCTTGACACGCTGAAAATAAATGAATAACTTAATAATTTATAAAAGTTCAAATTCCTGGTCAGTATAAAAGGGGATTTAATTACTTGATCTTGAGAAGTAAATTATATCGTCTGCACCATATACTTAGTGAATAGACATTTGATATTCTAGGTACACAACAAAATCCCCAGTGTTAATTTAACACTCTGAGTGTGGACAAATATAAACACTAAAGCAGTGTTAAAAGTAACACTGAAGCAGAGTTGAAGTTAACGACATAATTTATAAGTTAATTGAGTTATGGTTGGCCATTTTATTAAGTTGGGATCTTGACACTTCAGTTATTTACTTTAGATTTTGTGTAGCTGTGATAACTGAGTTGTAACATACGGACAGACCAGAGCCAATGCAATCTTATGGCATTGATTGTGGTTTGGTCTAATTGTCATGGAGTCACCTGAATGACTGAGTTCAGGTTTCTTTACTGTGTACAGAAATTAGGTGGATAAAAAAGTGAAAGCATATTTGGCATAATATGACATGTTTTTAAAAGTTAGTTCTATATAAGGAAAGAGTTCTTTTGTTTAGACACACATACATCAAGAAATAGTGTGAGCATCAAAAAAGCATGTTGTAGCCAATACAAACTCATCCATGGCTCCCATCATGCATTGCGGCATGAATAAATTATGAGCTTTTTTAGTATCTAGTTTTGTGATGTTCAGAGTAGATCTGTTTATCTGAATATGCTGTTTGTCACCATTGTTGAGATTCATACGCTGATTCTTGTTATCTGTGTGTGCCTAAAATTAATGCTCCTTATTAAAAAATATCAGAATCACCAGAGATGCCTACAAAATGTACAGAAAATACAGACTCTTTGGTTGTGGAATCAAAGCTGTTACAATCAATAATGATTGATAAGAAGAGACTGTAAATGAGTTCAGTTATTAAGGTAAAATGGTAAATGGTAAATGGACTGCATTTATATAGCGCTTTCAACAGACCACATGGCCATCCAAAGCGCTTTACAATTTGCCTCACATTCACCCATTCACACACACATTCACACACCGACTGCGGTGTCTGCCATTCAAGGCGCCATCCAGCTCGTCGGGAGCAGGTGGGGTTAGGTGTCTTGCTCAAGGACACCTCGACACTTGGTCAGGTGGAGCCGGGGATCGAACCACCAACCTTCCGGTTTGTAGACAACCTACATGAACCACTGAGCCACTGCCGCCCCTAAAGGTAAAGCAACGATTATATTAAAAAATAATTATCACCACCCGAAGATTTTCACTCTTGGCTTGACACACAAATTTGAAAACTAAAAAGTTACAAGCCAAGATCCCAACTAAAGCAAACACTGACCACTATAATGGTGACACACAAATTGTGATTTTCTCGTTTGGTGATTCTGCTTGTTAATATCAGGTGTCTTCAATAATGGTCAATCATAACACAATTACCTTCTTAATTATCTCATTAGCTTCAACTCTGCTTCAGTGTTTATATGTGTCCACACTCAGGCCCTGTCCACACGGACACGGGTATTTTTATAACCGTGACTTTTTTTACGCGGTTCGGCCTTTCGTCCACATGAAAACGCAGTTTCAGGGCACCGAAACCGAACATTTTTGAAAACTACGGCCAGGGTAAGCATTTTTAGAAACGCCGGTTGCAGTGTTGTCGTGTGGACAGTATAACCGGGGTTTTTTTTTGCCTTGCGACGTCAGAGTGTGCGCCGTTATCCGCTGTGTTTGACGTCAGATTGTGCGCTGCTGACTGCTTCTGATTGGCCAAGGTGACTTTACGATTTGGGTTATATCGCCGCATGCTGGTGTGGCATGTTCTTGACAGCGCTTGATAGCATGTTTTTTGCGTTTTCATGTGGACGGGATTTTTTTTTTAAACGCAGGAGGAAAAACTCCGGTTATAAAAATACCCATGTCCGTGTGGACTAGGCCTCAGAGTGTTAAATTAACACTGGGGATTTTGCTGTGTAGAGATCATCTAGTTGCTTAAAACTTCAGAATAAACCCGGTGGTGACATCAACATCTAAAACACAACATATACTGGACTTTCAACAGGCTTACATATTAAAAACCACATTGAATCACCACATAAAAAAAATATTTAAAACATCAACCTCATTTTATCTAGGTAAAAACAGTACAGCGTACACAAAATATGATGGTTAAACTAGGGAAATAGGTGTGCAGACTGAAAAAAATAAAGAATTTGTAAATTAAGAAGGATTTTCTAGACGAGTAAAAAATATTGTCTTGCTTTCAGAAAAGAAAAGAAGTCAAAATTAAGTGAGTTTTCGCATGAAACAAGCAGAATAATCTGCCAATGGGGTAAGCTAAATAATCTCGTTTTCTGTTTGAAATGACATTATTTAGTTTCCTCCATTGGCAGATTATTTTGCTCGTTTCAAACAACAACTCACTTAATTTTCTGAAAGCAAGACAATATTTTTTACTCATCTAGAAAATAGTTTATGATTTAAGAACATTTTTGTAAATGTTTTTTGGCTGGAAAGAAGACAAAAAAACTTTAGTGTGAGACAGTGTGATTGCTACCAACATATAAAACCACTTCTGAACCTATAGTTACTGAGAAATGCTCTTGTGACAACTAGCCCCTGTCAAGCTCTAACACACAAAAGATATTAGATGGTAATCAGTCTACAGAATGATTATAAAATCCTGTTCTTACCCATTTCACCAACACTCATGACCAGTAACAGCACTACAAATGATCAGGATGAAACCAGTAATGGGGTTTTTATGTAGGCAACGCCTTATATTTTAGCAGGAGGATGTAACACTTCACAGCATAAAGCAGAAGACGAGTTTTAACAAGAAAACTGAGTGTCATCACACAGACAACATCAGAATAACAACAAGAAGTCAAATTTCCACTGAGAGAAACTTTAAATCAGTTTTTAAAGATGATCAATCTTATATGTATATTGATCTGTTCCTGAAAATAATTGCTTGATTTTTCATTTGATAAGCTTTGGATAATTTAGTAAAAATGCTTTAAACAGGCTAAAGAAGTGAACTAAAATAATATAACATTTGCACCCAATGAAAGGTTTTCATCGTTTGATCTTCATCAAGCTTTCATCTTTTATTTATTTTGGCTGACTCTGGACTTTTGTCCCTTCTATTGCTGCTGGTTATCTTGTGAAACAATATATAAGATTTGGCCATAAACTCAGTTTCCTCTCTAGCGAGAGAGGTGAGAAAACAAGCCGTGAGCAAACTCACGCTAGCATCTCTCTCACGTTGACTGTGTGATCATATCACCCTCATGATGGACAGACGAGTGCCTGACGTCACAGACATGTTGCTCTGTCATCTGTAGTAAGCCAAATTTTGATGATATTATTGCACCTGGAAAAACAAAAAAATATTTCTATGACTGAAGCTCTCAATCCAGGAAGTACGAGGCTTTGATGCTCACACGCACCAAAGATGTAATTGATGATGAAACATTTGTGTGACCCAAGAGTGTAGCTAACGTTTCTTCTGTAGAGGGCACTGACCACTGGATTGTTTCATTGATTCATTATAATCAGACTAGTGATGTGAGAAAGGAAGTTTTCTGAATTGAATCAGCTGAACTAATTGCTCTGAAAAATGATATACTGGCTGCTTCCGGAATCGTATACTTACCTACTATATAGTAGCCGAAAAACTGTATGTGAGTATAATGTCTTATTCACAAGCTGCAGTACTACAATACAGTTTATCAAAAGGGCAATATACAATCTTTAAATACACTGAATAAGCAGAATATGTAAAACTTTACATACAATTAGGTTTTACATGATTATATTGGTTTTTAGATGCACTTTTTGTTTCTTGTGAATGAAAAATGTTATCCTTTATGTTAAATAAAATAACAGCACATTTAAGGCTCATCGTCTGCAAGTATCTCTGGAGAAAAACAATTGGTAAATACGTTTCTGTAAATCAAGACAATACTGTCAATCATTCAGGGCTCCTCCCACAGAAAGATGAAAAAGGCAGCGTCCTAAACACTACAGCTTGTCATGCTGAAAATAAATGAATAACTTAATAATTTATAAAAGTTCAAATTCCTGGTCAGTATAAAAATGAATTTAATTACTTGATCTTGAGTAGTAAATTATATCGTCTGCACCATATACTTAGTGAATAGACATTTGATATTCTAGGTACACAGCAAAATTCCCAGTGTTAATTTAACACTCTGAGTGTGGACACATATAAACACTAAAGCAGTGTTAAAAGTAACACTGAAGCAGAGTTGAAGTTAATGACATAATTTATAAGTTAATTGAGTTATGGTTGACCATTTGCTTTAGTTGGGATCTTGACACTTCAGTTATTTACTTTAGATTTTGTGTGGCTGTGATAACTGAGTTATAACATACGGACAGACCAGAGCAAATGCAATCTTATGGCATTGATTGTGGTTTGGACTAATTGTCATGGAGTCACCTGAATGACTGAGTTCAGGTTTCTTTACTGTGTACAGAAATTAGGTGGATAAAAAAGTGACCGCATTTTTGGCATAATATGACATATTTTTAAAAGTTAGTTCTATATAAGGAAAGAGTTCTTTAGTTTAGACACACAGACATCAAGAATCAGTGTGAGCATCAAAAAAGCATGTTGTAGCCAATACAAACTCATCCATGGCTCCCATCATGCATTGCGGCATGAATAAATTATGAGCTTTTTTAGTATCTAGTTTTGTGATGTTCAGAGTAGATCTGTTTTTCTGAATATGCTGTTTGTCACCATTGTTGAGATTCATACACTGATTTTGTTATCTGTGTGTGCCTAAAATTAAACCTCCTTAATAAAAAATAAAAAATAATCAGAATCACAAGAGATGCCTACAAAAAAATATTTAAAAAAAGAAGAGAAGTGACTGTAAATGAGTTATGTGATTAAGGTCAAGCAACAATTATATTAAAACATAATTATCACCACCCAATGTTTTTACTCTTGGCTTGACACACAAAATTTGAAAATTAAAAAGTTACAAGCCAAGATCCCAACTAAAGCAAACACTGACCACTATAATGGTGACACACAAATTGTGATTTTCTCGTTTGGTGATTCTGCTTGTTAACATCAGGTGTCTTCAATAATGGTCAATCATAACTCAATTAACTTCTTAATTATCTCATTAACTTCAACTCTGCTTCAGTGTTACGTTTAACACTGCTTCAGTGTTTATATGTGTCCACACTCAGAGTGTTAAATTAACACTGGGGATTTTGTTGTGTAATGAGTGAAAACACTTACCATGTTGCGAGGAGACCTTGGAGTGGCGGCCATTTTGTGACGAGGCTCTCGAAGTTCAGCTGAGACGAGACAAGGCTCTGGAAGTTCAGCTGCATTGTGACGAGGCTCTGGAAGTTCATCTGCGATGTGATGAGGCTCTGGAAGTTGACCTGAGACGTGACAAGGCTCTGGAAGTTCAGTTGAGACGTGACGAGGCTCTAGAAGGGCAGCCATTTTCTGAAGAGACTCTTGAGTGGCAGACATTTTGTGATGGAGCTCTTGAATGACGGCCATGTTGTAAAGAATCTCTTGCGTGACTGACATGATGTGAGCAGCACTGGCTTGGCAGACATAATGCGAGGACTTGACAGCAGGCATGACGTGAGCAAACATGACGTGAATAGGCTGTGGCTTGGCAGGCATAATGGCTCCTGCAGGATAGCAGTGTTCCTCATCTGGAGCGACCGACAAATCATTCCACCAGGTAACTGAGAATCAATGGGTTCATTTAAACCCACTCGAAAAATGTCCTTAAGGGCCACATCATTAAAGTCCATTTGGTTGCAGAGTCCACAAAAGTCCTGAACATAATCCTCAACAGGCCTGTCATTTTGACGAAGGCTGAGGATGCATGAAACTGCTGTGTTCATGGTAGCGGTCGTGTATTCTGTAATGGTTAGTCCACTGAAGGTGAGCGAAGATGAACCCAAGTGCAGTTTATTTACAAAAGTGCAATTCGAAATCCAAACCTCCAAACAGAGACTTGATTTGACTTGACTTGAACAGACTTTACAGAAACAGACTTGACGTGGCATGAACAGACTTGACTTGAACAGAATTGACTTGAACCGACTTGACATGGCATGAACAGACAGGACTCACCGACAGCAGATACATGTGTCAATTCACGACAAGGAACAAATGGCAAAAACATGACTACTTATAACATACAACGATGGACACATACTAATATGCTTTTAATATCCAAATCCATTAAAGGATTTTTAGGCTGCATTATTTAGGTAAACCGGAACCGGGAACACTTCCCATAACACCCGATGTACTTGCTACACCATTAGAAGAATGGCATCTACGCTAATATTAGTCTGTTTCTCTCATATTCAGAGGTCACCGTAGCCACCAGATCCAGTCTGTATCCAGATCAGAGGGTCACAGCAGTCACCCGGATCGAGTACGTATCCAGACCAGATGTTGGATCGGCACCTAGAAAGGACCTCAACATCCCTGAAAGACAGCCGAGACCAGGACAACTAGAGCCCCAGATACAGATCCCCTGTAAAGACCTTGTCTCAGATGACCACCAGGACAAGACCACAGGAAACAGATGATTCTTATGCACAATCTGACTTTGCTGCAGCCTGGAATTGAAATACTGGTTTCGTCTGGTCAGAGGAGAACTGGCCCCCCAACTGAGCCTGGTTTCTCCCAAGGTTTTTTTTTTTCCATTCTGTCACCGATTGAGTTTCGGTTCCTTGCCGCTGTCGCCTCTGGCTTGTTTAGTTGGGGTCACTTCATCTACAGCGATATCATTGACTTGATTGCAAATAAATGCACAGACACTATTTAAACTGAACAGAGATGACATCACTGAATTCAATGATGAACTGCCTTTATGTGCAAGCATCTCCGACGTTTCACTTTCACAGCACGTTAAACATCTCTCTCTTACTTGATCTGGACAAACTGTGCATCAACTGAAAGATATTTGACCAATATTTTGATAAAACATTGCTGCAGTGACAGTTATTTAGTAATTTATGTCAGGAGTGCAAAATAATAAATCCGTATTATGCCACATTTTGAATAGAAATTCGCCACTCATTCATATTCAGTCACGTCTGCAGTGGCTTATTTGTGTTCACATAGACTCACTGAACAGCGTCAATAAGGATTTATAGACCAAAGATGAATATCCACGGAGATATATGGATATATTTAGTAATGTTTACTTCATATTTCTTCAGACAGAATCATCACTTCTATTCATTTTCCACTGATTTACGTGATCTGATGATAAATAGCCCCTCCCAGTGCTGTCTCTGTGTGTTTGCTTCCGTGTACTCGAGCTGTGACCCAGTCAGACTCTGATGGGACGTTCGGCTTGTCAATCTGACAGTCCCAAAACCGGACAGCGTCAGATCGTGCCACATGGTTCGAGAACACTTCCTGGTTCATATCTGCTCACAACAAAACTGAAACACCTCTGTACACACAAAATATCCGAATAATAAACCCACGATTATGAAAGAAAAGCTTGGTATGAGATTTTCTTGAGATCTGGGGCATTTTATAAAAAATATAAAAAATGTACATCGGAAATGCTAACTTGTGCAGCGATGAAAAAGGCTACAAATAGCATATTTTTACAATAGTAAATGACCAAATTCCACCCGTGATCGCAAAAGGATGTTATTCCAAACACTCGATCGGGGTTCAAAGTAAGTTTTGAGTAAAAGTGTACTAATAATTTAATAAATTGTCTGATGTAGCTTGATGCTAATGTTAGCTCTAATGCTAATAATAGCAGGTGCATTTCTTCTTCATAATGCATTTCAGAATCAGAATCAGAATCAGAATCAGAAAGAGCTTTATTGCCAAGTATGCTTGCGCATACAAGGAATTTGTTTTAGTGACATAAGCTTCCAGTAAACAGAGACAACAACACACAGACAAAAAAAAAAAAAAAAAAAAAAAATTACAGGAGATTTACAAATTGGCAAATAAATAAGTGTATAAACAATTGTGCTATAAATGATAATGGAATCGGATTGAGTGAGATGCAGGAATGTTCTAGGGTGGAGGGGTAACAAATAAATATAAGGATATTGCACATTTTTGCATAAGTTTAAGTGGGAAACATTTAACTGTTCATGAGGTAGATTGCCTGGGGGAAGAAACTATTTTTGTGCCTTGCTGTTCTTGTATTTGCGGCTCTGAGGCGCCGGCCAGATGGCAAAAGTTCAAAGATGGGGTGACTTGGATGTGAGGGATCCAGAGTGATTTTCTGAGTTCTTTTCCTCACTCTGGATGTGTACAGTTCTTGGAGGGTGGGCAGGGGAGCACCAATAATCCTTTCAGCAGTCCGAACAGTTCTCTGTAGTCTTCTGATATCTGATTTTGTAGCTGAACCAAACCAGACAGTAATTGAAGTACACAGGACTGACTCAATGACGGCTGAGTAGAACTATTTCAGCAGCTCCTGTGGCAGGTTAAACTTCCTCAGCTGGCGAAGGAAGTACAACCTTTGTTGGGCTTTTTTCACAATGGAGCCAATGTGATTGTCCCACTTCAGGTCCTGAGAGATGGTGGTTCCCAGGAATCTGAATGACTCCACTGCAGTCACAGTGCTGTTCATGATGGTGAGTGGGGAAAGTGCAGGGGGGTTTCTCCTAAAGTCCACAGTCATCTCCACTGTTTTGAGCGTGTTCAGCTCCAGGTTGTTAAGACTGCACCAGACAGCCAGCTGCTCAACCCCCTGTCTGTAAGCAGACTCGTCACCGTCCTGGATGAGGCCGATGACTGTAGTGTCGTCTGCAAACTTCAGTAGCTTGACCGAGGGGTCTTTAGAGGTGCAGTCGTTGGTGTACAGGAAGAAGAGCAGAGGGGAGAGAACACATCCCTGAGGGGCACCAGTGTTGGTGGAGCAGCTGTTTGACATGAATTTCCCCAGTCTCACTAACTGTTGCCTATCTGTCAGAAAGCTGGTGATCCACTGACAGATAGAGCTAGGAACAGAGAGCTGGGTCAGTTTGGTCTGGAGGGTTGTTGGGATGATGGTGTTGAAAGCCGAACTAAAGTCCACAAACAGGATCCTCACATAAGTCCCTGTTTTGTCCAGATGTTGCAGGATGAAGTGCAATGCCATGTTGATTGCATCATCCACGGACCTGTTTGCTCGGTACGCAAACTGCAGGGGGTCTAGTAAGGGTCCAGTGATTTCCTTCAGATAAGCCAGAACCAGTTTTTCAAACGACTTCATGACGACAGACGTTAGAGCCACAGGTCTGTAGTCGTTAAGTCCTGTTATCTTGGGTTTCTTTGGAATGGGGATTATAATTGAGCGTTTGAAGCAGGAAGGCACTTCACACAACTCCAGAGATCTGTTGAAGATCTGTGAAAAGATGGGGGCCAGCTGGTCAGCACAGGTTTTCAGACAGGCTGGTGTAACGCCATCTGGGCCTGGTGCTTTTCTTCTTTTGTTTTTCTTGAAGACCTGGCGCACATCATCTTCACAGATTTGAAGAGCAGGAGGTATGGAGAGGGGGATTGCAGGAGGTGTTAATGGTTGTGCAGGGAGATGGTCAGAGTGGGTGTTGGGGGTTTCAAATCTACTATAAAACTCATTCAGGTCGTTAGCAAGTCGTTAACGACTTAACGTTAACGAAGTCGTTAGCATTTCTGTCACAATAATTCACGTAAGGTCGTAAGAAAATGTTTTGTTGTATTTTTATAGTAAGACTTTTGATAAATAAGGGCTAAATGCATACAGAGACTGAAGTGAGATCGCTGCTTTGTTGCTTTGTAAACATTGAAATTCCACAAAAAAGGCTGATAAAGGTGGAATAAAAACAAAAGAATAATGACAAAAGAATAATGCAGATATTGTGTCATACCTGGTGGAGGTGTGAAATACTTGTTTGGTGAGAACAATAGAACCATGAAACTGGGAGTTTTCAAAGCCAACACATACAGAGCACACAGGAGTGTTTACATATGAGATCTTACAGAGATGAAAAGTGGCATAAATCAATCTGATTAGCCTTCTCTAAAAACACACATGACATGGCCTTAGAAAATATTTCATAAAATTCACAGTTTTACAGATTAGATTATGAAATTTCTAATGAAGTTTTAAAAGACTTGAGGCTTTAGCTACACTGTATCTCTAAACTCATATCTTACATCAACATTTATTTAATACATTTAAAAAATGTTTTTAATATTTTTAATTTTGTTTTTATGTTTGAGCTTATATATCTCTATTATCATAACAGTCTGAGTGATTCTGATTCCTGAACAGTAAACTTTGAAGTGTCAGCTTTGTGTAAAAATGTTGATTATGTATCTAGTCAGAAAGAATCATGAGCAGAAACCTTTTTATTTTGGATATGTCATTTCTGTCTCCATGCCAAAAAAGGGGGGTGACTGGTAAGGGTAGTGATGGCAAGATGAAGCTTCATGTAGCGTTAAGCTCTTCAGCCAAGTGATTCACAAAAGGGTTAATTTCTGGAAACTTAATTTGCTCACAATATCACCTGGTGGCCAACAAGTGTAAAACAAGCAGATATATTACAGACAGAGGCAAGTACACCCAGCTGCAGCCTGCAGATCGAGGCGGGGCTGCATCTGGGGCGGGGCTGCACGTGTCGCCCCGCCCCTTATCTACTCTGATTGGTTCAATCGTCTTTCATAGACATACATGATAGGAAATGTGTGAGTAGTTTTTTTTTTTGATGGAGCAAGTTGTTTAAAAATCTAAAATCATTGTGCAGTTTTACAAAGCCTTCATTATAATGCACAATTGTTTATGGTTTACTTGACTCACTATGTTTGTTTTATTGAATCATGAGATTTTAGCTGCTGCAAGTTTAATCTTCTGGACCAGTTGAATTCTTAAATGAATAATTGGGACATTAATGCATTAAAACTGTGTTTTAAAAAGACCAAACTCAGTAAACAAATTATTAATAAAACATTCTATTCACCGAGAAGCAGATATGAGCCAGAATACATATAAATAGGCGTTAAGCATTTTCCTCCACTGGCCAGTAGAAATAAAAGTTTCTCCATTTCTTTACTTTAAAATAATGAGGAGCAGCATATTTTCCTGAAATAAAGGGGAGCAAAAAGTCAATGCTTTGCAATGTAGTAAAGAAAATTTAAGTTTCATAAAAATGTAAAAGACTCACAGCAGACACATTAGTCTATTGCAGTGTCATTTATCAATTGCATGACAGATAATTATATGTAACAATAATTGTCTTGTCATGCTCATAAACTGTATAAAAACAGGGTCATGCTATGTAAATTAAAACAATACTGATACATCCTTTTAATTTCCTTTCTCATACTCTGATGATATGAAATAATCAAATTTTCTAAAATTATTTAATTCATAATTCATTCTTCTATCTGAAGCCCTGATCCTCCAACTGTGGATAATCAACCCAGTTCATTTATTAAATGTAGTTGGTTGTTCGTCTGTTAGCCGACAGATCATCTTAATTTAGCAAAACATTCATTTCAGGGACATGGCAATTAAAAAATTATGTTATTTTTTTTCTTCTGGGCATTATAATGAAGGCTTTGTAAAACTGCACAGCGTTTTTAGCTTTTTAAACAACATGCTCCATCCTACACCAACTATGCACATATTTCCTATCATGTATGTCTATGAAAGACGATTGAACCAATCAGAGTATTTAAGGGGCGGGGCGACATGTGCAGCCCCGTCCCAGGTGCAGCCCCGCCTTGATCTGCAGGCTGCAGCCGGGTGCTTCTCGACAGAGGTGTAAAGTCCAGGGGTCAGAAAGTAAAAGTACTGCCATATTTATGCTCCACTCATGAACTCAGCAGCTGATTTCACCAGAAGAGGAACCAAGTCTTTCCTTCCAAGTAACAAACCAGTCTCAAGTTAAATCCCAAGTCCTAAAAGAGTTAAAGTTAGTGAGATAATTAAGTGACTAATTAAATGATGATTGTGCAGTAGTGATGCTGTTAACACCTGCTGTTATTGAAAATTACAGAGGATCGGATGATTCATTGGTTAAAATGATGCCACCATCATGGAGATCAGTGTTTGCTTTAGTTGGGTTCTTGACCCTTTTAATAATTAATAAAAAAGTAATTTGCTTTTAAAGACTTGCGGTTGTGTTACATAGTAAACATTAACACATTGCTGAATTAAAAGCTTGAAATAGCAAATTAAATTGCCCTTTTTTCTTCTAAAACATCTAAATGAACTTCATGAAGGTGTCTCTCTTTGGATTGTTAAATAATGTTCAACTAATACTGAACTACAAAAAAGTCCTATTAAGCAAATTTTATTGTAATGCTTAAATATTGGGTAGAAAAATATACAGGCTCAGGATTTTAGACATGAGCACTTATCATATGATCCGCAACAGTGGTGACAATAATTATTCATGCTACAGTGCATGATGGGAGTTTTTACTATGGTGTTACCCAGCATGCACTTCAGCATGAAGCATTTTGTTGATTGTCACCATAGTTGAGATTCATACGCTGGGTCATAATGTCTGTGCGTCTTATTAGGATATTGTTTTAAATTAGTTCATTATAACTATTAATCCAACGGTTTATTTGCATGTGGCACTTCCACAAGGTATGCTATTTAAAAACAGAACATATGTTAAATTAAATAAAACTGTTTTGGAAACATACAGGCTGATGCTTAATAATCACCTCATCATGTAAAACCAGCTAACTACAGTTTTCTGCACAGCACTGATTGCACTGTTTTATAACAGTACATGTACTTTTACAAAGAGATATCTAACAAAAGAAACCAACTGAAGCAAACACTGATCTCATTGATGGTGGCATCATTTTAACCAATAAAACATCAGCATCTGATCCTCTGTAACGCACAATAATGGCAGGTGTTCATCACTAATGCATAATCATCATTTAATTAGTCTCTTAATTATCTCATTGACTGTAACTCTTTGAGGACTTGGGATTTGACTTGAGACTAGTTTGTGACTTGAAAGGAATGACTTGGTTCCTCTTCTGGTGAAATCTGCTGAGTTGATGGGTGGAACAAAAATATGGCAGGACTTTTACTTTCTGACCCCTGGGCTTTACACCTCTGTCTGTAATATATAATATATCATTTAATTGTGAGGAAATTACGTTTCAGAAATTAACCCTTTTGCGAACCAATTGGCTGAAAATCTTAATGCTTCATGAGGCTTCATCTTGCCATCACTAGGTAAGGGGTTAACTGTCATTTTGCATTATTGACACACTGTTTTCCTAATAAATGTTGTTCAGTTGCTTTGACGCAATGTATTTTTTTAAACGCTATATAAATAAAGGTGACTTGACTTGACTTGACATGACATGAACCAACCAATGGGAACAAGACACATAACTAAAGCAATGAGAACAAATACAACTGATTATCACATGACCAGATAATAACCAATGAGAACATGACACATACACAAGACAGAGAGACATGAGGGCAAGGGAAGCATGACACAAGCAGCATAAATCAAACTACAAAATAAAAGACATGAAAACAATGAACAAGAAACAAAAACCAAAACACACATTACACGTTCACATCAACAGATTATAACAACAACTTACTGTAATATTCTCATATAAAGGTTCAGTCGACTCAACATCAGATCCTGTAGATATTTGATAATCAGGTCTGGAATGATTAATCTTCAAAATTAAATAAACAGAGAAAAAAAAAGAGACAAAATAAATAACAGATAATTATTAACTCACAATAAAGTCATAACTCTTAGTTATTATTTAGACTATAGATTACAAAACTCATTTTATTTTTCTCACCTTACAAATTAATATGTCCAAAAATATACCCTTACAACTATTTTATTATTATTCACTGAAGGTAAAATTTGTAAATTAAACATCTCTAAATAAGCATTGTTATGATAACTGCAGCTCCACAAATCACTCCAACAGATATGTACAGTTTTACCAGATGTCCTACAACAGAGACAAAATAGTAAAACATCTGAACAGATTCACTTCAGAAAGGGTAACAGTGTGTAACAGTGTCAGTAACAACTGTCAGGATATGCACAGGAGACAAAAGGTAGGTGAATTCAGAGCACAGTGTTGATTTTGGTGAATACTTTGTGTTTCAAGTGCGGGCAATGTGATGATCACAGGGTACTGGATCGTAGACAGGTGAGTACTTTCGTTTCAGGAATGTCACAGCCACAGTCACAGATTGCTCATACTCTTCCCTTACAGATTCCGAAGTTATTTCCAGCTCGGGATAAACACAGGAGACTAAAGAGGTCGTTGGATCACTGGTAGAAATATAATGCTCCGGGGTCCTGGTGGCAGTAGAACAAGGACACAGGGTAGTGTTTCAAAAGGGAATGTATACTTTACGTCTGGTTGGTCGTGATGCATCAGAGCTCAGGAGACAACAACATATGATCTGTTCCAGTTGGAGGCTTGACGGTGAACTGGAGTTGAGGTGAAAGTTTTATAGTGCCTTGATGAGATCGTTAATTTTGTAGTGCTGTCCGAATTCTGAGTGAACGACTTCATTTCCTACATTCATCCACTACTTTTTACCCACAATTCATTCTGATTTCGAGTGTAATACCGATGTAAACTTGCTGAAGCATTATTTCCCACAATCCAACACAGAGTAGCGTCAAACTGGAAGCAAGAGCCGAGGTGAGCAAGTTTGAATGAGAGATGACGTTTACATCTTAATTATTTCTGTTTTAACGTTGTTTCATACATTATTTATATTAAAATATGTTATGTAGGCAATAACTCAGTTTAAAATTTTACTAATTTACTGAGGTTTTATCGTTGTTAACTTACAAACATTATGATAATTTGGTGGATAATCTAAAAAATGTTCGTTAGTCATAGTAGCGTATTCATTCTGATGTGAAATTAACGGTCACCTGAGGACACTATACAACCATCTTATCTGAGCTCAAAACGCTGCTTGAGGAGTGTCAAGATACTAAAAATAATAAATACATAATATAATTATAAATGTGTTTATGTGTGTTTATTTTTGTTCTCAGTATTTTAATAGCATTTAATGATTATGAACATAAAACCATTACAGAAAAAAATAAATAATTATATTCCATTGATTAAAACCACAAAGCTGATGCGGAGGTATGTATAATTGCAATATAAAGTAATTTTGAGTATTATTGCTATTAATATTATTTTCTAAAAGTATCTACATGTAATATAAAAGTGCACATGGCAATGTTTTTGCAACAGCTCCAAGTCTCACGCGCAGTGTATAGGCTACGTCACCGTCCGAATCCGTTCACTTATTCATTTGTTCACTCCTTCCTGATATAGTGAACTCAACTGCCATACACTATATAGGGATTAGTGAACGAGTGAGCGATTTCAGACACAGCTACAGACTTCCATTCAAAGATCTCTTTTTTTCTAACTGCAGGCACTGGAATGCAGTCTCCATGAGTTCCGGGAGGGCTAGCCCTAACATGCTTTCGTCATCTCGCGTAACCTTAACTTGTGCAACAACTGTTAGAAACAGTGACATGCAATAATATCTAAAAACTATTTTGAATTTTAACAACAATAAAAAAATGAAAAACTACTTTAAAGGTACAATTTGTAAGATATTTGCAGTTAAATATCCAAAAACCAATAGGCTAGTGTTATATATTTTGTCCAGCTGATTACTAACAATATCTCTAACGTTTTCAACTACTTGTAAATCATCATTCCAAACAGTGACACGGGGCAGTGCAGTCGCCTGTCAATGAAGTTAGTTAGCCTTTGTTACCGCCTATTGTTACTTTACTGACGTAGAAACCACATGACAACAGTGTGACAATCACAAAGATTGTCTACAGAAATCTAGAAACTACAGCAATTTTTTACAGTGTATATAGTAAATAATCACTTCTCTCTTCCACCTTCAATACCATGATAAAGCAGCAAAAATGGCTGAGAGAATGTTGCAGGAACATTTTACTAACCTTAAAATAACATTATACTAATATGGAAACTGGACTTTTTTATGTTAGAAAGAATATGAAAGTACCAGTTTTAATGCTATCCCACAATGATTTGTGGTGTCTGTAAAACAATGCTTCTACAGTGTAGTTACAATAATATTACAGGACTGTCCATCATTTTCCCATCATGCATTTGCATTTACAATAAAAACCATGAATACAGTGTATTGTTGTTGCTGTAAAATCAGGGGGGCAGGGCATTTTGTCCAACTTCAAAATAGGTATTTTGCTCTTGGTGTCTGTACTGTAGAGGCAAAAGGTTCAGGAGATATATGCAGACAAAACAACACTTATTTCATGACCTCAGATACTTGTAATGTGATGACTTTATCATCAACAACAAAAAGCTGATAACACCTGAGCTCTCTTAAATTTGTCTTTCTTTGCTACAACAACAGTGTTTCACAAACACACAGTTATAACAGCCAGAGACAAGCTAACACAAGAAGAATGAGGACCAAGATCTTAACTAAACCAAACACTGTCCACCACAATGGTGACTTCAAATGAATCAAATATCAACATTTAAACCTCTGCTAATTCTCAATAAGAGCTTCTCTAGATGTCTGACAGAAATAAATCAATCTAATGATTCTCATGTTTGTGGAGATGTTTGATCCTCCTCTGCTGAGATCTTCAGAGATTTAATGTCTTTGTTTTGCAGTTGATTTTACCACATGCTCAATCGTCAGTTATTTCATTATTTCATGAAGATTATTTTATTTTCTTGATTTTAGGACAAACACAGTGTCTGGAAATTACATTGAAATAACATCTAAATCTAATGCATCCTGAGAGTGTTGATTTGGTCCCGAAACAGTACAAATGATGTCTAAATGAACCTTTAAAT
Source organism: Carassius carassius (assembly GCF_963082965.1). Classification (NCBI taxonomy): domain Eukaryota; kingdom Metazoa; phylum Chordata; class Actinopteri; order Cypriniformes; family Cyprinidae; genus Carassius; species Carassius carassius. The sequence goes on from NC_081760.1 coordinate 38,911,731, forward strand.
GATGTTGATAATATGTCCACTGACCACTTTTGAACTAGTTTTTAACCTTGTAAGGAGGTTCTCTGAACGTCTAAATCGGACATACAGAAGACATCATAAAACTTTCATTCTGGCTCCTCAATGGACGTCTGCAAAGACATAAAAAGACGTCCACAAGACGTCAACTGGACATAACTTTGCCCAGTGGGGAGGAGAAGTTCGCAGGGAATCTTTTACTGTCTATGAGGCAATCGGTGGGACGCGGAGGCATAAAGTCAAGGGAAAAGCCCAAAGAGTGTCCATAAAAGCAACGGGACAAAACAGAATACTTAAGAGAATACTCTAATAAAATGTTAACGTATTAAAGAACGTTAAGCTGTAAAAAAAAAAAAAAAAAGACGGGAAGAACAGCAGTAAAATATGATACAGCACATTTTAAGGTTCATCAGATGTAAAATTATACGGTATTACAGAGTTTATTCTGTAATAGCTGTGTAGTATTTTATTTACAATATATTAACATTCTGTTGCACTTTACTTCACTGTGTATACTGTAATATTAAACTTTAATGGCACCTTATATATTTCTTATTGAGCTTTTCAAGATTACAACAGATAAAACACAGTCATCAGATCTAGTGGTGCAGATGGTAAAACGTGTGTTGTTCACAATTTGATACGATTGACCTGGGTTTGAATCTGTCTTTTGACTAAGTATTTTTTTTATCCCTTTTCACATTTCAAATCACATCAGAAAAATATTTATTTTCAATAAAAATGAAGGAAATAAAAAAAAAGTTGTGAGGGATTTATTGTCCCACAATAAGGTGGCATCCATTGAATAATTTGAATTAAAATTGTAAATTACATTCAATAAGTTATTATTGCTTTCTGTTTATAATGTACTGAGGTGCAGATAATTGCAACTGTAATATAAATAGCAGAAAATCCTGCTATTTTTAACAGTGTAAATATAATCTATAGCTATTTGCACTTAGTGCCACTGGCTTTCTTATTTTAATCTTTCATCTGCCGAGGTTCTTGTTAATATATTTATTAACTATAATTGTGGACATTTTGCTTTTGCTTCAGCAATTCTGTTTTTGAAACATTTAAGACAATAAAGTAGTTTTAAGTTCAGTTGACTACATACAGTATATTTTCAGTGTTTGCATCCCATTTTATGCATGCTGCCTCCAAAAAAAAAAAAAAACTGATGACAGTGATCTTTTTTTATTTCAAAGAAACAAAACAGAAAATATAATTGTATATTCAAATATAGATGAAGACTATAGACATGACACACACAAATAATAATCTACCCATTCTGAAATGCACCTCCGTCACTGATAAAACAATCAGCCGAGCAGTGGCCCTCAAATTCTTTGAATGAATAAAACCCACACAGGACTCTCCTCCTGCGGTTCCTCACACAGCCAGGTGGACAGGCTCTAAATATCTCACTGCAACGTATGCACTGGGTCAGAGAACATGATGCCCAGAACACTGTTAGTATTCAGAACTCTGCAGAAAATACACCCCAGTTCATGACACCTAATTTACATAAAAGAACAAACAATATTAAAGCAATAATAAATCATTTTGAAGAAAGGCAGGAAGAGCCATACAATGAAAAGATTTTAATGTATTTTTAAATAAATTATAGGATGGTGTTAGAAAAAGTGTTATTTGCTTTGTCTGTAAAGTACCTAAGAGATTTAATTTATAACCAGCATTAACATCAGCTAAGTTAATAAAGTTTGTCAAGTGAAAATTAAGGTTGGCTTGGTTTGAGAATGCATAGCCTGAAAGATTGAAGTGTTTCAGTCTGAAAATGTTACAGTTCAGCGCAAAACAGTCTATAAGAGAAAAACTAAATCAGATAGTTGAGAGGAGACAAACAGAGAGATGAAAAGAGACAGCCACTCAAATGCTTTTTACAGTACTCTCTACACGACAAGAGTTAAAGAACTATCTAGCCACATGAAGTGGGTCTCTTCTCTTAATTTCTTTAAAAGACCATAACACGGGTCAAATAACTTTTTTTTATTATTGAAAGTTTGTGTCCAAAGCACAAGGACATACCAAGTCTTGTATATTAACTTCTTTACTCAATGCATTTTAGACTGAACTCAACACATGGTACATAATGCATGTTAAATACATCCAGTGTTAATTATACCTTCAAACGTTAGCAGTCTTGTGGCATGAAGTCACATGTATTTAACATTTTTGTTTGTTTTTAAAGGAACTATTATGTGAAAATTACTATATTGCATATTTTAACATCAACCTAATCCACTGGGCAAAGTTACGTCCAGTTGACGTCTTTTTATGTCTTTGCAGACGTTGAAAAGACGTCCACTGAGGAGACAGAATGTTTTTATGATGTCTTTTTTTATCATGTTTTTTATGTCTTCTGTACGTCTGATATAGACATTCACAGATCCTCCTTACAAGGTTCTGTGACTTTATTTCTGTCAGACATCTAGAGAAGCTCTTATTGAGAATTAACATAGGTTTAAATGTTGATATTTGATTCATTTGAAGTCACAATTGTGGTGGAAAGTGTTTGGTTTAGTTAGGATCTTGTCTCTTGCTGCTGTAACAGTGTATTTTAAAACGCTGTTTTTGTGGCAAAGAAAGACAAAATTTAAGAGCGCTGAGGTGTTATCATCTCTTTGTACCATCTCTTTCTACTGTTATAAACATGAGCCACGTCTAAAAGGCAAAGGTGGAGGTTTTGCTTCAATTTATAACAACGTTTTCAGGATTTCTCAGAGGGCAGGCTACAAGTATAACTCATTTGAAGTAATGGTACTTCATATAACATTATCCAAAGAAACAAATGTTAATGATAAATCCCCTGTTATGTTTGTACTGGCTACTGTATACAGGCCACCAGGGCACCATACAGACTTTATTAAAGAGTTTGGTGATTTTACATCCGAGTTAGTTCTGGCTGCAGATAAAGTTTTAATAGTTGGTGATTTTAATATCCATGTTGATAATGAAAACGATGCATTGGGATCAGCATTTATAGACATTCTGAACTCTATTGGTGTTAGACAACACGTTTCAGGACCTACTCATTGTCGAAATCATACTCTAGATTTAATACTGTCACATGGAATTGATGTTGATGGTGTTGAAATTATTCAGCCAAGTGATGATATCTCAGATCATTATTTAGTTCTTTGCAAAATTCATATAGCCAAAATTGTAAATTCTACTTCTTGTTACAAGTATGGAAGAACCATCACTTCTAACACAAAAGACTGCTTTTTAAGTTATCTTCCTGATGTATCCAAATTCCTTAGCATATCCAAAACCTCAGAACAACTTGATGATGTAACAGAAACTATGGACTCTCTCTTTTCTAGCACTTTAAATAAAGTTGCTCCTTTACGCTTAAGGAAGGTTAAGGAAAACAGTTTGACACCATGGTATAATGAGCATACTCGCACCCTAAAGAGAGCAGCCCGAAAAATGGAGCGCAGCTGGAGGAAAACAAAACTAGAGGTATTTCGTATTGCTTGGCGGGAAAGTAACATATCCTACAGAAAAGCATTAAAAACTGCTAGATCCGATTACTTTTCTTCTCTTTTAGAAGAAAACAAACATAACCCCAGGTATTTATTCAATACAGTGGCTAAAATAACGAAAAATAAAGCCTCAACAAGTGTTGACATTTCCCAACACCACAGCAGTAATGACTTTATGAACTACTTTACTTCTAAAATCGATACTATTAGAGATAAAATTGCAACCATTCAGCCGTCAGCTACAGTATCACATCAGACAGTGCACTTTAGACCCCCTGAGGAACAGTTCCACTCATTCTCTACCATAGGAGAGGAAGAATTGTATAAACTTGTTAAATCATCTAAACCAACAACATGTATGTTAGACCCTATACCATCTAAGCTCCTGAAAGAGGTGCTACCAGAAGTCATAGATCCTCTTCTGACTATTATTAATTCATCATTGTCATTAGGACATGTCCCCAAAACCTTCAAACTGGCTGTTATTAAGCCTCTCATCAAAAAACCACAGCTTGACCCCAAAGAACTAGTTAATTATAGACCAATCTCGAATCTCCCTTTTCTGTCCAAGATACTAGAAAAGGTGGTATCCACACAATTATATTCCTTCTTAGAGAAAAATGGTATATGTGAGGATTTCAAGTCAGGATTTAGACCGTATCATAGTACTGAGACTGCTCTTCTTAGAGTTACAAATGATCTGCTCTTATCATCTGATCGTGGGTGTATCTCTCTTTTAGTTTTATTGGATCTTAGTGCTGCGTTTGACACAATTGACCACAACATTCTTTTGCATAGACTTGAATACTTTATTGGCATCAGTGGAAGTGCATTAGCATGGTTTAAATCGTACTTATATGACCGCCATCAGTTCGTAGCAGTGAATGAAGATGTATCCTATCGATCACAAGTGCAGTATGGAGTACCTCAAGGCTCAGTACTAGGGCCGCTACTCTTCACGCTTTATATGTTACCCTTGGGAGATATCATCAGGAAACATGGTGTTAGCTTTCACTGTTATGCTGATGATACTCAGCTCTATATTTCTTTGCAGCCCGGTGAAACACACCAATTTGAAAAACTAATGGATTGCATAGTCGATATAAAAAACTGGATGACGAGTAACTTCTTACTGCCAAATTCTGAAAAAACAGAGGTGTTAATTATAGGACCTAAAAACTCTGCTTGTAATAACCTAGAACACTGTCTAAGACTTGATGGTTGCTCTGTCAATTCTTCATCATCAGTTAGGAACCTAGGTGTGCTACTTGATCGCAATCTTTCCTTAGAAAGCCACGTTTCTAGCATTTGTAAAACTGCATTTTTCCATCTCAAAAATATATCTAAATTACGGCCTATGCTCTCAATGTCAAATGCAGAAATGTTAATCAATGCATTTATGACCTCAAGGTTAGATTATTGTAATGCTTTATTGGGTGGTTGTTCTGCACGCTTAGTAAACAAACTACAGCTAGTCCAAAATGCAGCAGCAAGAGTTCTTACTAGAACCAGGAAGTAAGACCATATTAGCCCGGTCCTGTCAACACTGCACTGGCTCCCTATCAAGCATCGCATAGATTTTAAAATATTGCTTATTACTTATAAAGCCTTGAATGGTTTAGCACCTCAGTATTTGAATGAGCTCCTTTTACATTATAATCCTCTACGTCCGCTACGTTCTCAAAACTCAGGCAATTTGATAATACCTAGAATATTAAAATCAACTGCAGGCGGCAGATCCTTTTCCTATTTGGCGCCCAAACTCTGGAATAGCCTACCTAACATTGTTCGGGAGGCAGACACACTCTTGCAGTTTAAATCTAGATTAAAGACCCATCTCTTTAACCTGGCATACACATAACATACTAATATGCTTTTATTATCCAAATCCGTTAAAGGATTTTTAGGCTGCATTAATTAGGTAAACCGGAACCGGAAACACTTCCCATAACAACCTAAGTACTTGCTACATCATTAGAAGAATGGCATCTACACTAATATTTGTCTGTTTCTCTCTTGTTCCGAGCTCACCGTGGCCACCAGATCCAGTCTGTGTCCAGATCAGAGGGTCACTGCAGTCACCCGGATCCACGTACGTATCCAGACCAGATGGTGGATCAGCACCTAGAAAGGACCTCTACATCCCTGAAAGACAGCGGAGACCAGGACAACTAGAGCCCCAGATACAGATCCCCTATAAAGACCTTGTCTCAGAGGAGCACCAGGACAAGACCACAGGAAACAAATGATTCTTCTGCACAATCTGACTTTGCTGCAGTCTGGAATTGAACTACTGGTTTCGTCTGGTCAGAGGAGAACTGGCCCCCCAACTGAGCCTGGTTTCTCCCAAGGTTTTTTTCTCCATTCTGTCACCGATGGAGTTTCGGTTCCTTGCCGCTGTCGCCTCTGGCTTGCTTAGTTGGGGACACTTCATCTACAGCGATATCGTTGACTTGATTGCAAATAAATGCACAGACACTATTTAACTGAACAGAGATGACATAACTGAATCCAATGATGAACTGCCTTTAACTATCATTTTTGCATTATTGACACTGTTTTCCTAATGAATGTTGTTCAGTTGCTTTGACGCAATGTATTTTGTTTAAAGCGCTATATAAATAAAGGTGACATTGACATTGACATAGTTGGTTTTGGCTTGTTTCTTGCTGTTGAAACTGTGTGTTATAAAACACTCTTATTGTGGAAGAGAGAGTTGAGATCAAGCGTACAGTACACATCTTGCTTGTAATGGTGACTAATTATAGCAAAACAAGATGTTAATGTATTGTTGCGACTGTGGATTTGTTTACATGGATAGAAACCTTGTAGAAAAAATTATTTTTAGAAAACCGATCACGGCTTTAAAGTTTTTGGATTTGCATCACATCAATGGTGACAATCAGAACAAAAAAGGCTATAAATAAGGAGTTTGTGCTATGAAGCTCTTTTGTTTGTCACCATTGTTGTGTTGTGATGCATATGCTAAATCTAGAAGTCTGTGAGTCTGAGTACTTGAGCCTTTTACTCAAATTATCTCAAACGCATTCATTTAGGCCATCTTCAAAATAAGTATTTTGCTCCTGTTGCCTGTTAAAAATATCAAACAAAACTTTTTTGTGATCTCAAATACGTATTATGTGATGACTTTCTCATCACCAACAAAGAATTTCCACTTTTCCAACCACAATTGTGACTTCAAATGAATCAAATATCAACATTTAAACCTCTGTTAATTATCAATAAGAGCTTCTATAGATGTCTGACAGAATAAAGTCACAGAACTTTGTAAGGAGGATCTGTGAACGTCTATATCGAACGTACAGAAGAAATAAAAAACATATAAAAAAAAGACATCATAAAAACATTCTGTCTTCTCAGTGGACATCTTTTCAACATCTGCAAAGACATAAAAAGACGAAACTTTGCCCAGTGGATTAGTTTGATGTTAAAATACACAATATAGTAATTTTCATGTAATATTTCCTTTAAATGAACTAAAGCAAACACTGACCACTATAATGGTGACACACAAATTGTGATTTTCTCGTTTGGTGATTCTGCTTGTTAACATCAGATGTCTTCAGTAATGGTCAATCATAACTCAATTAACTTCTTAATTATCTCATTAACTTCAACTCTGCTACAGTGTTACTTTTAACACTGCTTCAGAGTTTATATGTGTCCACACTCAGAGTGTTAAATTAACACTGGGGATTTTGCTGTGTAGGTCTTCTAATCGCTGTGCCAAGAGAAATCTGAATCACCCACCGAATCTTGCAGACTTTGTTGAACAATTTTGTCCTCTGGCTTTTATGGACTCTCTATGACTCTCTATATTTATGCCTCCATGTCCCCCCGATAGCCTCATAGACAGTAAAAGATTGCCTGCAAACTTCTCCTTCTGTCCATATGGTAATTTCTCTACTGTGCGACAGAGTTGCAGGTTATGATGCAATCGTTAGCCTATTTTTACAAAAACTTCATCTAGGGGCCCTAACGTAAATTACAAGGTAATGGGGCCTTTTATACATTTTCCATTATTGGACAAATTGAGTCTTTAAAAGCCTCAGATGTAAAGTTATTCGGTGTCAAAATGAATGGGAGTCAATTAAATGCTAACAGCAGGTGGGGGTCCGCTAATCAATCGCGGCGCACGGGGAAGCTTCAATAAAATATGAAACCCGGCCCCCTGCTTCAGATACATTCAAATAAAGACATCTGCGCCGCGTTTTGACTAGAAACGTGCTTCGCTCATGTTTATTTAATGACATCATTACCCTTTGAAGTTTAATCCAGCCACATCGCGACTCTTGTCTTTGCAAGACACAATGGCAAGCACAAGTTAAAGTTCTCTCCACTTGTGGATGTTCGACAAGCACACATTGAGACATTTTGATGAATAATGCCTTCATTCGCTAGTGACATAATCACTGCGTCCGAAATCGAATACTTCCCTACTATATAGTATGCGAAAAACAGTACGCGAGCAGAGTAGTATGTCCGAAATCATAGAATTCGAAAAACAGTAGGCGAAAAGTACCCGGATGACCTACTACTTCCGGCGAGATTCCGAAGTGCGCATACGATGGACACTTTACTATCCCATGATGCCACGGGGGAGGAGTTTTCGTCGTTATATTTGAAAATGGCGGAAATGGCGGAAAGCGGAGACACGGCTCTATTCAAGTGTAAGTACTTTATAAAACATTTTTTGTTTCTTTGTGGTTAAATTGTATTTGTTTAACATCATAAAAGTAAACGATTGCCTTGTTAAAAGTTAAAAAAATATAAATTGAGGGTGTTATTTTCCAGCCAATTCAGAAAAAATATAGTTTTATCATTATTATCACGGAATAGTCCGAGCAAATGTAAATCAGCTAGCTAACACTGATTTCTTTAAACAAAGACGTTCGTTGTTTAGCAGTTTAATGAGATGGTTACAAAACTACAGTAAACTAAAACGTTTTTATTTCTGTTGATATTGTGTTGATATTATGAAATATTTGTTGGTTACATAGCAAGCTGCTGTTAACAACTGTTAACAAGTTACCTCAGCTTTTCCATGAAACATTAATAGATTTACCATGGTTCATCACGTTAAATTCTGTTTGATTTTGCAGGGACTGATGAACACACCCGTGCTCTTATACAGTGGAGAGTGGCTAATGAAGCCCTCTTCACTGGAAAGAGAAACAATATAACAATATATATACAAAAATATAAAGTAAGATATTTTTTTTATTGTTAGTGTACCCTAAAATGAGAATTGTCATGATTGAATCATGCTCATGTTTGGCCCTGTAATGCGATCATTTAACAAATCATATGTTTTACAATGTAATTGACTGTCTTGATATTCTGTTTTCAAATATTTGTAGGATCTGAAATGTCCACAGACTGGGGTGAGCACTGAGGATGGAGGGGTTACAGCAGCATCCTGGAAATGGTATTCTGCCATGGATGAGGCAATAGGGGGCAGACCCTCCATCACACCACCCACCCTTATTGCCTCATCTGGCCCGGATGTTGCTGTTACCTCTCCATCCTCAGTGAGGTTAGAACGGGAAAGAGTAGGGAGGAAAAGGAAAGATTTTGAGGAGCTGATCCGAGAGATGGAGGAGAGGGAAGCTGAAAGAGAAAGAGATGCCATTGAAAGGGAGGAGAGGCGATGGAGAGAAATGGAGGAAAAGGAGGAAAGAAAAGAAAGAGAGCGAAGAGAGCATGAGAACAGACTAGAACAGGAGGCCAGAGAAAGAGAAGAAAGAAGAGACCGAGAAATGAGAGAGAGAGAAAGGGAGACAAAAGAGAGGGAGGAAAGATTTCTTCAGCTGTTAGAAATAATTGCAAAAAAATAAAGGAATCAAATGATACACTCTCTTTAATTTATTTGTTAGTAAGTTCACTGTGTCAGGCTGGTTTTGCAAGTTTTATTACAAAACACTTAATTCCCAGGGATTTGCAATAGCTAGATTGTCAGTTGTAAAGGGCTTAATATGTGGCATTGAGTAATTCATATTTTTTAAGTGTTTTGTATGTGTATTTTGTAGCAGATTCCAGATGGTTTTTGAAACAAGTGCCGCACTGTAGAGAAATGCCCACACACTCCAGACACCGGTAAACTGTATTTGTTTTATTTTTGTGTATTTAACTTTTAAATGGATACACAATACAAAGCTTAAAAACAAAATCACATAATTTTGGCAAAGTAGTATAATAGAGCTTAAAGCACCACCAAAAGGAAAAGTATTAAAAACATTTTTATTATAGTGTCATGATGAGGAAAGAAAATTAACTTCAGCAGCTTCAGTAAGGTAATTTTCACAGGTTTCTTAAAGATCTAAAGGAACTTTGATATTAGCAATTTCCTTTGTAGGGCATCGCTTTAAAATAATTCCAATGTATGTTCCTTTCAAAGCATGTGTACAAGATGAGGACTTTACACCTTGGGAAATTTTGGATTTGAATTTTGAAGTAAATAATTTGTAATTAAGCTCAAGTATGTGATATGTAGTTAGAATGTCAAAGATTTGGTATACAAATTTACACACAGCCTAAGGCAGTGTGCCAGTGGTTGGTGGGTGTCACCTCTAGGGACCACTGTAGCTCCGAGATCCCCTGTCGATTAGCCTGGGTCTGCAATATCCCCAGTTACCATGTGCAGCCGCGAGGAGGCCCGACAGGAGTCTTGGTGATGGAGAGGCTTTGTCCAGCGGCAGTGAGCTGTAAGACAGAGGGATGCACACAGATAGCCATGCACCTCTCTAACTACTACTACTGCACTGTACGCATCACAGCACCCTGTGGGCTGTGCCCACACACACACACCTAACTATTTACATAATAACTAACATAGACAAGCTGGAACACTGTCAATCTAAGAACAAGAACTGATTTTAACCTGTGTTAAGTGTCCTACAGGTAATCGTGCTCATGAAGAGCAGGCACACAGTTGCCAGGTGCAGACACCGCTGCAGCTAAATTGTCCCGCACGTGCTCTCCTGCGCTGGCTTCTGTGTTGCAGGGTTCAGGTGGGCCATCGTCATCCTCCGCAACTTCTGGATCAACTATGTCCCCATTAATAAGACAGAGGTTGTGGAGCACCGTGCAGCATGCAATGACATCTGGCACAAAAGCAGGACTGACTTCCAGTGCCCTGGAATGGAACGCCAGCGCGTTTTCAGCATCCCGAAGGCCTTCTCCACGATGTTCCGTGCACGAGAATGCTTCCTGTTGTAGCGAGCCTGTACAGCATTCTGTACAGGCTCTCTGTATGAGGTCATGAGGCAGATGGGCGCACTCAGGCAAGGATACCCACCATCTCCAAGGATGCATTTTCCTGCAGGTGGAAACAGGTGGCCAGTGTACACAGGGCTGTTCTTCAGCACCCTGGCATCGTGCACAGACCCAGGATACCCCACAAAAATGTCGAGGAACTTCCCCTGGTGGTCAGTGATGGCCTGCAGCTGTACAGAACTAAAGAGCTTTCGATTAAAGTAGCACTGCACGTCACTTGCTGGTGGTTTGATGCGGATGTGACAGCCATCTATAGAACCAGCTACTATTCTGAAAGCTGGAGACCCTGCCAGCTGGGCAAAACCAGCTCCCACCGCCTCCAGGTCATCCGCACTGGGGAAAGCGATGAGCTGTTGTTTAATTAACAAGATACTTGTTTCTTGTGTTGGCTTATTTATAAATATAGTATGTCCGTATTTATATGTATACGATCCATTTCTTATGCATGGTGTATTTGAAAATATGTTTGTGTTTATATATTATATATATTATAAATATAATGAAGACATCAGATGTAAAAGCCTCTAAGTGTCAATTGAAATTTTCTCCTGGAATTATAGGAGAAATTATTAAAATATTAAAAATCAAGTTTTAAATCAAGTTTTGGCAAAAATGTATAATTAAGTTGATCAAGCTTGTATATTTATGTTCAGTTATTTCACTAATGGTAATGAAAAAGAGCAATTGCCATTAAAATTAAATAAAAATGTATCTTTATTGATTCATTCATTGATGGTAATTTCACAAGCTGTACGTTTTATATATATATATATATATATATATATATATATATATATATATATATATATATATATATGTATATATATATATATATATATATATATATATATATGTGTGTATATATATACATGCATACATACATGTATACACGCATACAGTCACACTGCGTGTGCTATTTCCATCAATGAATGAATCAATAGAGATACACACATAAGTTACATATGTAACTTTATCTCTTTTGATTCATTCATGTTTATTCATCGATGGTAATAGCACAAGCAAATAAATTACTTTTTCCTTGCCAAAAATCAACATGTCATCGTTCACAGGTTTGTGTGTTTTTCTGAGGTAAAATGTATTAGCTAAATAAATGATGATACTTACGTTATTTGAGAAATTCCGTAAAAACCCTAGACGAAGGCGTGATCTGCGAGTAGCTGACCGACGCCTCCTCTGGATTGAGAGCTCGAACGATGTTAAAACGCCGATGAAGGCAGAAAGCAGAACTAAAAACATCGCTCGCAGTTTTTAGAATTTTAGAATACAACTTCGCTCGCAGTTGGTGCAGTCAGTGGAATGGGCTCTTTAAATTTTCGCTGTTATGATGTCACGTGACATGCTCTGGTGACAGCGTATGTCACGTGACATTTCCAATATGGCGCATGTAGTACGTCCGAACTCCATTCATACTACCCGTATTCATACTATATAGAACGTACTTTTTTAACGGTCGTGAAGTACGTTCTAATTTAAATGTAGTACCTACTCACATAGTACCCGATTTCGGACGCACCTAATGTTTCTCAAAGGTCCGGTAGAAAGTAATCAATTGTGTTCAAGCGTGTTAAAAATAAACAGTCAGAGTGTAATTAATAAACACGTGTTCACATTGAGATTTGTTTTAATAGATATCTACAGTATGTAGTCATCTGCATTTTGTATTTTCTATTTTGGGGAGAACACAGTCATCATTTTGATCAGTAGTGTGCGTTGAGACTCTATCAGTGGTCTCTGATTCATTGTGGGGTTGGGATTCTGGGTGGGTTTTTTCCTGTCCCATCCCCCTCTCCTACCCACCACTTACTGTCTATTCTTTATTTGTCAATAAACTTATATATATATATATATATATATATATATATATATATATATATATATATATATCAAATTGATGACATAATCTTATTTAAGACGCATTTCATCAGAAAGGTTTACATTCTTTAGGTTTAGTGTTTTTTTTTTTGTTTTTTTCCAGGAAGAAAGATTGGTCAGTATAAAAACTTTTATTGTTGTTGTACATCAATCTGACCAATCAGTAAATGACATATTTCTCCTTATGTAGTAGGACTTTATAGTTTCACTTGCTTTTGCACATATTAATATTGGAGAGAGGTTTAAATAAAAAAAAAATAATAATAATAAAACTAGGTTATAATATTGGCTGCCGTTTCTTCCTGGAAAAATTCTCTCAAGTAGACATATGTTGCATAACACTGGATGCCATCACTTTGACCACAGACAGAGAAGTTGTTTTACTCTCAACTTACTTGAGAGGTTTTGTTGTTGCAACACAGTATTTCTCAGCTGAAGTTACCACTAGATGGAGATGTGATGGAGAAAGTATGAGATCAAAGGGGAAGTTTATATTTCATTGCATTTGCTTACAAATGGTGCTAATGGAATTCAATTTTTGTTGTTGCTGTTGTTGTTGTTGTTGTTGTTGTTTTTTTCAGTGAATGCAAAAATCACTAAAATATAATTTTTAATACTTATGTCCCTTTAGGGGACTCCATAACTTAAACTTGAATGATTACAGATGCACACAGTTTCACTACAAATAATCATCATCGGCCACTTTGACGGACCAGTGATCAAACTATCTGTATCCACTGTTGTGAGCATTTTCCTGTCTATATATAAACAATTATGCAAACATAAATTATTTTGTTTTGAAATACCGCATATTAATTGAATATTAATAGTAACCCATCAATCACATATGCTACATTATTTTGTATTTAACGCCAGCCTAGAGCCCCTCACAAAACAATGACTCCTAGCAGGTATATAGTTCTGAGTTTAGCTCCTCAATGACCTGGAATTGAGTACCTAGACTTTAACAGAAGTAAATAAAGATTTAAAGAACTGAAATCATGAATATATGAAGCTTGAGTTCAGTGAAACTGATACATTCTATTTATTTGGTCACATAAACATTTGAATTCAAAGTTTGAATAATTTCATCGTTAAACACATTCGAACATCATGTCACAGCATCATGTTTTTTTCTTTCTTTTTATCTCATCTGTTCACCAGATTTAATTAATATGCCATGAATGTTGTTAAACTGCATGCTAAATTAAACTGCCAAACTTTCAAGGACATCAATTAATATTTGTTCATATTCAGCAAATATCTTTGGCTTTTGCTTTTCCCAGCAGCCGAGATGAACATGACATGTCTTCATGACAGTCTGTCATTCATCTGACAGGGCTGTAGATCACAGAGACCTCTTCCACAGTCTCCACATCCAATTGCCTGAAACAAAAGGAAATTACATGATGATAAAGTCATTCATCCTCCTTCTATGTCAGGTTTCTGATTTGGCATTAAGCAAAAAGTTCAAACTATAAGAACTATACATTTTCCTTTAATCATAATCATGACAGTGAGCAGATGATGACAGAAGATGTATTTTTGCACCTCAGGGCAGCAGCAGGCTGGTGGATCCTGAGGTTGTCGTACTGGTCTTCGCTCTCCTCTGCTCTCTTCATCGGTTTGTTCTTGTGATGCTGGACAGTTGCATACTGGATCTCCTCAGCATCTCTGTCTCCATCTCTTCTGGGTTTGCTGAATGAAACGCTGGCATACGGAGACACGTGAGCGTCCCTCTCAGTTACATTAGAGTACAGATCATCCTGAAATAAATGAAAATGAATTATTACACATATGGAACCTAACTAAAATGTACGCAACATATTTCCAGTCCTGTCTGGATGATTCACCTGTTTTACTGTGACATCTTCAGCTTTTGCACCTCTTCGTTTTCTCCTGCTTTTATAGACATTAAAGTTACAAGTTGAGTTTTAAAGATTTATTACTAATAATTATATGAGGCAATTCAACCTGCACCATAACCGAAAATGACTCTTAATAAAACTTACATCATGAACACGATGATTATGCTAATAATGAATAATCCTACACATGCCACTGTGATTCCCAACCAGACATGCCAACCCAGACCATGAGACACTGAAAGATTAAGAATGTGAGTTAAGATTGTCTCTCAAAGCTACAACTGTCTTGATCATTTATAAAATAAAGCTTCACCAGTGACAGTAACAGCGTCTGATCTCTGAGATCCATGTTGATTGTGAGCCTCACAGTAGAAGCGTCCACTCTGTAGTGCACTGAAACTCTGTCCAGATCCAACAGCTGAGCTTTGAGTCTCCTTAAACCAGCTGAAGTTCAGAGCAGGAGGGTTTGAATCACTGCTGCAGATCAGAGTCACTGAATCTCCCTCCACTATTACACCTGATCCATTTATAGACACTGACACATTCCTGGGAGGATCTAAAATACATAAAATATTAACATCACAACAAAAAAACAAAAAACTTTGAATTTGTATGGGAACAATGTGCAGATGATGATTGACTCACGCGTGACGTTTAGAGTCACACCAGCAGAGTATTTCTCTCCATGTTTATTTCTGGACTTGCACTTGTATTCTTCACTGTGATCAGAGCTGATGTTTGAGATGCTGTAGATTCTTCCAGATCCTACAAACATTCCTCCTTTAAACCAGTTGATTTCTGCAGGAGGGTTTGAATCACTGCTGCAGATCAGAGTCACTGAATCTCCCTCCACTATTACAAGAGATGGACTGATGGACACTGAGACGCTCCTGGGTGGGTCTAAAAACAAACAAATGAACAAACATGAAAATTCACAATAAATAAATAAATAAAAAATTGTAAACAATGTGCAGATGATCATTAACTCACACATTATGTTTAAAGTCACAGCATCAGAGTATTTCTCTGTATTTTCATATTTGGACTTGCACTTGTATTCTTCACTGTGATCAGAGCTGATCTTTGAGATGCTGTAGATTCTCTCAGATCCTACAAACATTCCTCCTTTAAACCAGTTGATTTCTGCAGGAGGGTTTGAATCACTTCTGCATTTCAGAGTCACTGAATCTCCCTCCACTATTTCAGATGGACTGATGGAGATCACAGGTTTCTCTGGAGGATCTACAGGAGAAATATTTGAATTTTAAACTCTAAATGAAATTAGTACTATCTGATGAAAAAAATAAATAAATAAAACAGCATGACTTCTTGTTTGAGCTGGTCATGTGCTGGTCCTAAGCAACTAACTCCTTCAGGACCAGCACATGACCAGCTCAAACCAGCAGCCATGCTTCAAAACATACTTAACCAGCATATGCTGTTTATATATATATGTGAGCTCCTTTTACATTATAATCCTCTACGTCCGCTACGTTCTCAAAACTCAGGCAATTTGATAATACCTAGAATATCAAAATCAACTGCAGGCGGCAAATCCTTTTCCTATTTGGCGCCCAAACTCTGGAATAACCTACCTAACATTGTTCGGGAGGCAGACACACTCTTGCAGTGTAAATCTAGATTAAAGACCCATCTCTTTAACCTGGCATACACATAACATACTAATATGCTTTTATTATCCAAATCCGTTAAAGGATTTTTAGGCTGCATTAATTAGGTAAACCGGAACCAGAAACACTTCCCATAACACCCTATATACTTGCTACATCATTAGAAGAATGGCATCTACGCTAATATTTGTCTGTTTCTCTCTTGTTCCAAGGTCACCGTAGCCACCAGATCCAGTCTGTGTCCAGATCAGAGGGTCACTGCAGTCACCCGGATCCAGTACGTATCCAGACCAGATGGTGGATCAGCACCTAGAAAGGACCTCTACATCCCTGAAAGACAGCGGAGACCAGGACAACTAGAGCCCCAGATACAGATCCCCTGTAAAGACCTTGTCTCAGAGGAGCACCAGGACAAGACCACAGGAAACAGATGATTCTTCTGCACAATCTGACTTTGCTGCAGTCTGGAATTGAACTACTGGTTTCGTCTGGTCAGAGGAGAACTGGCCCCCCAACTGAGCCTGGTTTCTCCCAAGGTTTTTTTCTCCATTCTGTCACCGATGGAGTTTCGGTTCCTTGCCGCTGTCGCCTCTGGCTTGCTTAGTTGGGGACACTTCATCTACAGCGATATCGTTGACTTGATTGCAAATAAATACACAGACACTATTTAACTGAACAGAGATGACATAACTGAATCAAAAGATTAACTGCCTTTAACTATCATTTTTGCATTATTGACACTGTTTTCCTAATGAATGTTGTTCAGTTGCTTTGACGCAATGTATTTTTATAAAGCGCTATATAAATAAAGGTGACATTGACAAAGGTGACATGTATTTTTTTTTTTTAATATACCAGTTCAAAATTGTTGCATAAAACTGATTGCTACACACACAAAGTAAAAATAAATAAATTATATATATATATATATATATATATATATATATATATATATATATATATATATTGTGACGAGCGTCCCGAGAACAGATCAGCGTTGCCCTGGAAACGGACACCTTGCACCTACAGTGCCTCATAACGCGCTGATCGGCCACACCTGAAGCTCGTTCGCCGTCGGCTAGATAAGCTGTGCTCGACACCACAACGGGGAGCCTGATATCTCCAATGTGGCTGAGATCTAACCTGTGTTTACTCCTCTCTCTGCAGACACCAGTGTGTGACCGATCAGCGCCCACGAGAAACTGCACAGACGAGCACCCAGCAGCGGGAGACTCGCACGGAGAGCACAAGAACACTCAGCACGCCCACTACTCACCTTGACGGCACTCTTATTAATAAATCCACCCTCCGGGGTATTTATTTTGAGCTCCCCTTGTCGTGTGTTCATTCCACCCCGTGACAATATATATATATATATATATATATATATATATATATATATATATATATATATATATATATATATATATATATATATATACACTCACCTAAAGGATTATTAAGAACACCTGTTCAATTTCTCATTAATAAAATTATCTAATAAACCAATCACATGAAAGTTGCTTCAATGCATTTAGGGGTGTGGTCCTTGTCAAGAAAATCTCCTAAACTCCAAACTGAATGTCAAAATGGGAAAGAAAGGTGATTTAATCTATTTTGAGCGTGGCATGGTTGTTGGTGCCAGACGGGCCGGTCTGAGTATTTCACAATCTGCTCTGTTACTGGGATTTTCATGCACAACCATTTCTAGGGTTTACAAAGAATGGTGTGAAAAGGGAAAAACATCCAGTATGCGGCAGTCCTGTGGGTGAAAATGCCTTGTTGATGCTAGAGGTCAGAGGAGAATGGCCCGACTGATTCAAGCTGATAGAAGAGCAACTTTGACTGAAATAACCACTCGTTACAACCGAGGTATGCAGCAAAGCATTTGTGAAGCCACAACACGCACAACCTTGAGGCGGATGGGCTACAACAGCAGAAGACCCCACCGGGGACCACTCATCTCCACTACAAATAGGAAAAAGAGCCTACAATTTGCACAAGCTCACCAAAATTGGACAGTTGATGGTCTGATGAGGCTCGATGTCTGTTGAAACATTCAGATGGTAGAGTCAGAATTTGGCGTAAACAGAATGAGAACATGGATCCATCATGCCTTGTTACCACTGTGCAGGCTGCTGCTGGTGGTGTAATGGTGTGGGGGATGTTTTCTTGGCACACTTTAGGCCCCTTAGTGCCAATTGGGCATCGTTTAAATGCCACGGCCTACCTGAGCATTGTTTCTGACCTTGTCCATCCCTTTATCACCACCATGTACCCATCCTCTGATGGCTACTTCCAGCAGGATAAGGCACCATGTCACAAAGCTCGAATCATTTCAGATTGGTTGCTTGAACATGACAATGAGTTCACTGTACTAAAATGGCCCCCACAGTCACCAGATCTCAACCCAATAGAGCATCTTTTATATATATAACTGGGAGTTTACCCATGTTCCCAGAGTCCTATATTACCCAGTTTAATGGTCTGCTAACTGCTAACACTAACCGGAGGTAAGATTTTTTCAAAACCCAGGGGCCTGTACCATGATGGTAGTTGAACAAATTCAGTTACAGGATTAGTTTTGAGTTGACAAAACCAAACCTCTCCAATCCGGCTTTGCTGGTACCATGATGCTGATCATCAACTTTCTTTGACAACTCAGGCTTTGATCCTGAGTTTGTGGAGCATGTGCACATGAATTTGTGACATCACTGGCGAACAGCCAATCACGAGCCTTGCAACACAAAGCAAGTATAATTTACAGAAATTAAGTCTGTAAAGCTGCTCTGCTGAGACCTTGAGAGATTTAATGTCTTCTTTTATTTCAGTTGATTTCATCTAAAGCTGTATCTGAAGTTATTTGTAGTTCTTGTGTTTCTCTTTTCTTCAGTGATTCTGTTTGTTAACAGTAGGTGTTCATCATTAATGCTCAATCAGATCTTAGTAAATCACTTAATTACGTCATTATTTTCAACACTGCTTCAATCTTACTTCAACACTCTGAGTAGAGTGTGATAAACACTGAGCAGAGTTAATTAAACACTGTGCTTTTTTGTTGTGATGAAATTTAACAGACCAACGGTAAATCTGACAGCTCCTTTGCATTGTTATGGGGTACATATTTTAAAGCAATCTTTCACACTAAAATCATGTTAACCTTTTTTCCCCCTTTTTTTCCCATCTTGTGCATATACTATTGAAATAATGAGTATTTTTAACGTTTACATATTGGCCCTGTTTACTTCAGTTGTGCTGTGTTTCTCACTTATAAACCTGATATATGCAGTTTTAAAGAAAAGGAGGGATTAGTGACTTTGAAGGAAACCTTTAAAGAAAATACTTACACATGACATTGAGCTGAGCATCAGGAGAGATGTAAGTGTGTCCATCTAGAGCACAGCTGTATCTGCCTGCATCCTCTCTTCTGACTGACTGCAGCAGGAGTTGATTGTTTCTGTCTCTTCTCTCAGTTAATGGCTGTGAGTTTCTGTACCAGATGAATGTTGCTCTGTCAGTCAGAGTGCAGCTGCTTTTACATGTCAGACTGACATTATGACCCTCCGTCACTCTCTCAGGAGCCTCCACCTGAAGATCTGAACACAACACACACATTATATCTAGTGCTGCTGTCATACGCTGATTATTATTCAACATAATGCACAGAAGAAGAGCTCAGCCTCATAAAAGTCACCTGTGACAGTAAGAGTCACTCCTGGATCACCAAGCCATTGATCTTCATTGGTTGTGAATCTGAAATAGTACATGTGTTGGTCCTTCTGTGACACATGACTCAGTCTGATGGTGCAGTTCTGCTGTTTGTCTCCCAGATACTGAAGCCTCTGACTGTATTCAGGATCCTTAGACAGATCTGGAAACTCATTATCAGCATTTTTTACATTTGTTTTGGTCCAGAACACTTTCTCAATCTTATATCCAGTAGGGTATGTATAAGTGCAGCTCATTATCACTGATGAGTTCTTTAGTGCACAGATGTGTGAAGGAATGTAACTCACACCCCAACCAGCACTAGAAACCCCTGAAACACATTAATGAAAACAAAACCAGGACCATAAAGGTTCATTAAAATTGTAATACAATACCGGTGTTCATGTAAACATGAAGCTATGTAAAATTTGCAGATGATGATGAAATGCAGGAAGCATAACACTGACCACTAACCATGAACAACATTCTGGACTAAATGCTAATTAAACATAAGATTATTTGATCAGTTCAAAGGGGTTTCAGAACTTTTCCTGTAGCTAGCAGGACTAACTGGACCAAACTTTTGTACCTTTACTTCTAATATTGAGTTTTAAGTCCAATGACATTTACAGAGAGACTGACCTGGGATCATAAACAGAATCAGCAGAGGAAGAGGAGGAGCTGACATCAGTGACATCTCTGCAGGAAACAATATAATATTCAACAGTGCAGCACATCATCTTTAGCTTCATTAACATAACAGACACATTAGAATATTGTATTATAAACACCGTAAAAATGATCAAAATCATTTAAATGATATTAACTCGTAAAATCTTCATTGTTACATTGTTGAAACCTAAGTTCACACGATCACTAGATGTTCAGAGATCATGAAAGAGAAGTCGCTTGTATTAAGTTTCTTGTGTGACTAGAGATGCATTAGTAAAACAAGTATTTATTACTGAATGAGCGTAACTCTTACCGTGTTGTAGTTTCAGCCACAATATTTCAGGAGAGTGAAACTACAAATGCAAGCTGAAAACGTTCTTCTGCTGTTTTACACAACTTTTTCCTTCCCCTTTTTAACCTTCTGAAGTCTATTTTTAACTGTCTGCCCCGTAACAAGACAGGAACAACCCAAACTAAACCACTTACAAAAGATTTACACGAATTAAACCACTTTCTAAATACACAATTAAAAATAACTCATTCGGGAAGACTGATTAAAAATGTCTGAATACATGACTGCAGCTTACAGACAATAATCAAATGACACTACGAAGCTTTCAGTGTAAAAGGGAAATTTGCTGTCACATGGTCAGATGTTGTTACTCAGTTTCCTGAACACTCTTCCACAGAACAGTATACTTCTTCATTTGAATAGACAGTAAGTGTTTGCACAATAACATCAAAATGCATGTTTAGACGCATATTCAGTTATACATTTCTTTGAGGCATATAATATATAATTGATTTGCCTTATAAAGTAATCAGATTACAATATATAAATAAATTAAACAAATAAATAAATACAAGAAAATGACAACTAAATTAATTAATTAATTAAACTAAAAACTGTGAATCAAAACTAAATAAGTAAAGTCAAAAATAAAAATAAATCAATAAATAAATGAAGTCACAAATATATTACTTAATAATATATATATATATATTAAAAATCAGATTAAAAACAATAAATAAATCAAATACAGATTAATTAAAAACAGTAAATTATAAATCAGTCTTCTAACTTTGAGGATGGCCAGACTTTTCCTCTGCTGCCCTGAAGAGGGAGCTGTTTTTCAGTTCAGACTGAGAATGTGGTTGTGTTCACCAGGGAAGTGTAACACACACACACACACACACACACACACACACACACAGAATATCTACCTAGTATTTAGTGTGAGAACGTAGTGTAAGTGGAGGTTGAAGCAGGCAGTCATGAGAACCTCCACATCCATCAGTTTCTCAGGTACGACATCCGTCACAATATATTCAGTGTGAGAATGGCACTTTGTAATCTTCACTGTGCTTGATGTCATCGATAAACACCACAATTCAGCAGACTAACAGCGAGTTGACATCTGTCAGCAGTAAATGGTGTTTCAGTGCTGTGACTGATGGAGAACTCGCTGGCTGTTAACATCTCTGGATCTGTGAGGAGCAAGTCTTCTGCAGCTATCCTGAAACCTAGCAGAACAACAGCAGCTACTTCTGCCAGATGAGCGACTCGTTTGCTCCAGGAGATCTTCAGTGTGTTCACACCACACAACCAGAGTCTGGGCGACCCCAGCACTCATGTTCTCACGGCAAACATCTCTAGACTGACTTCAGAAGACTCTGGAGGTACTGGTGTGGTGTAGATCTCACTCTTCTGCTGGATTTCACCTCAGAGATCTGGATAACAGTCACAGATGGGCAGATACTCAGCAGCTGAAGATGCACTGTGCACTACTCAGTATATATATACATACACATATACATACACACATACATAGAAGTTGATGTGACTTGTAATTTTACTGTCCTCAGAGATTAAGGCTTTGTTTTTGTTCATTGATTTACACTAAAGAACACTGATTTGGTCCATAAACACACAATTGTCTGTTCAATTTATTTGGAAATTGAACAATGAAAATAAAAACATTATTTAAATAGAGCAGCACTATCACATGGATCAAACATTTGATCATGAAATGATACTTTAAAAATAGCCATACATATCGTAAATGAATAGTAAATACATTTAAACAAACAAATAAACTAAAAATAGTAATCAAAAATAAATAATGCTAGTGAAATAAATCAAAGTAAAAAATTAATTAATTAGAATGAATTAGTTTACTCAGTCCTCCAGTGTGATGCCTATGCATAATAAAGATATTTTAAGCATTAATAAACATGAAGCTTTAGCAGTTTATGTGAGTGTCCATCTAGAGCTATTTAAGCCGCTCCTTTTTCATTGTGCTTGCGGTTTATAAGACTTAATGATACAATGAAAAAAATTTACTTTATAAACAGCAGGACTATTGGAAACCTTAATGATGACAAGAAAAGCACATCCGTGTCTGTTTCTCCTCCACCCGTGCTATGATTATAATCGAGATCACAGTCTGTTTGTGATCATGAACACTGGCGTATAACAGTGCTGGGGATTTCTGAAGTGCCACTGAGTCTCAGATGTGTTTCAGAGGGGATGTGATACAGCATGGTCTTCATCTTACGCCTCTCATGAGTCAGTGTGAGAGGTGAATTCACTCGCACACACACACACACACACATACACGGTGTAAATGAATGTCAGCCGAGGTTTCGTATATGAGGATGAACTACAGACCTTTCACTTTTGTTTTCTGTGCAGAACATCCACCAGAGCAAACCACAGACCAGAAGAGCCTGGCGGTGAAACACACACACACACACACACACACACACACAAAGCATGTGGTTTTGCTTTGTCACTGTTGGCTTTGCATGGACAGAGTCTTACCCGAGGTTCATGATGATGGTGTCTTAGCCCTGTGTTTCGTGTCTGTTTGTCCCTTTCCTCAAACACAAAGACCGCAGTAATTCAGGCGAGCAGATCTCTGTGGATCATCTCAAACACACCAACACCATCTGATTCATGTGAAACCACATGATCTACAGTCTAACATGTTTAAATGTCTGGCCCTATAAAGACATTTCACCACTCACGTCCTAATGAAGCCCATGATACTTCAATGGAAAAAGTGTGGGAGTAAAAAAGCTGATATAATGGCAAAATATAATATAATATAATTCTATGGAAGCAAAGTTTACTTTAAAAACACTACATTTCAGTATCATGTTAAAATGTAAACAAAAACAAACAAGACTAAACATCTATTCATGGGAAAATAGATAATGGATCATATGGCACTTTCAAGTCATTTTGGATAGATGTGAGTTGAATGCACGAAGGTGTTATTATGAGCGGGAAGCTCAAAATTGTCTTTAAGCCCTGAGTTTCCGAGTCAGTAAGAAAACATGTGGGAAGAATGAATGCAGCCAAAGACTAAAGCTATGCAGTTTGATGGTAAATTTGTGGAAAATTAATTAATAAAATGTTGTTGTTTTTTTCATGTAGCTACAATTAAAATTATAAGCCTATATTATTTGCATATAAAAAAATATATATTTATGTATAATTACCACAGAAAATATAATGATTCAGTTTACATCACCTTCATAAACTGAATAAAAACAGAAAAAAATAAAAAAACACAAGGATGCACACTCTGTATTCATCATTTTGTAGATGTAGAGTTACTTGTCAATATGAACTTCCCAAGAGGACTTGACTGCACCCATCATAATGACCCATTTTAGAAAAATGAGTCACTTAAATCTTTCAAATCTGAAATGCTTTCCTCGTCAGGTTCTCAGGATTATATCAAACCCAGTGGAGGTGAGTTCATCTACAGCATATCAGCATATCATTTCCTGATGAATCTGACTATTTGCATGTCCTTCATATAGGATGACCACCAGAGAATGCACCATGATCTTCCTGACATCCCCAAAGTCCCCAAAGTGAAAAAGAGGAACTTTTACAGACCCACAAACACAGAATCAGTTGACAGTTTCAACACAAACAGAAGATCAGATCTACACAGAACTGGACCGCAGTGGACAGAGTCATGTGTATTAGAGTCTCACAGCTGATTCCCTTCATGAGTCGATCGATCACATTATTGATCACGACTGACTGAACACTGAATCCTCACCAACAGCCAATCTTGATTCTCTAATCATCAAAACTTGAGTCAACATCCAAACTCTTTTGTGTTGCTTTTACAAAATCAGCTTAAGATGGTATTTAATTATTAAATGAATACAGAAATCGTTCTCATTTTTTCTCACATAGTTTTATTAAGCAACTGTCCAATTAATTATTGTAATGTTATCATTTGTACTATCATCTTTGTCTGCTCTGCGTTTTGCATCTGCATTGGCATCTCTTTCTTGCTCTCCAGTAAAAATATTGAATTGTCCTTAAACTTTCTCTGAAACAAGTTTTATTAGCTTTTGCAGCTTTACTTCACTTTAAGAAATATAAAAAGAAAATTCAATATTGATTAGCTATAAATGCTGATTATGCCTAGCTTTATTAATTTGGGGTTCCCTACTAGTCACAATCAGCTGAATGAATCAACGTTCTGCACATTTATTTTAAACAGATAAACCCTTTAATAGTCAAAACTTACAATACAGAAACAACTATAATATATATAAAAAAAACTACTACAAGTACTACTGCATTTTGAGTCATTTTAATAGTTCACATTGACAGGGAAGTTGGTCATATGGAGAAAGTTGCATCTGAACTGCCCACTGTGTACAACCACAGTCTTAAGTTTGGGTTGAGGATTCGTCCAAAATAGAGATGAGGAAGTGAGAGAGAGACTGCCAGAAAGCCAAGGTTTTATTCTCTGCACTCATCAGAATCAATTAAAATCCATTCGGCATGTGGAAAACAGGATTCGTTTGTTTCTGCATCTTCACAGGTAAGTGGTATCGATCACTTTACATCAAAACAACAGCATCTGGATTTTATAACTGTCCGCATCAGTGTTGGGAAAACTACTTCAAAACTCTAGCTTGCCAAACTTAGTCTAGTTCTCGTTCAAGTACAGTCGGGCTAAAAATACAAAGCTACAAAAGACCTCATCTACTAATAAACCTCATTACTTTTATTGAAACGTATAGAACATAAAATGAGGATCTTGTTTAGGGTGATAGCATTTAACACCATTTGAACAGATCAATTTACTCCGAATACCACCATTAAAAATAGCTTAATCATATTATTTTATCATTCAATTATTATTGTTTCATCTGTAAACTTGAAATTATAAGAATATAAATAAATAAATAAATATGTATAGTGCTTCAAAAAATATATAAAATATTTTTGTTTGGATTGGTTGAACAGTATAATCTAATTAGATTCATTAAAAAAGAATCAAACTGCTTCAGATGACTCGAAAAAAACAACATCAAGTTTAAAATCCAGTTATTTTCACAACTGTATAAAGTGGAAGAACAAAAACTTTATATTTAGCCTAGCGACTCATTGAAAGAAGTGGATTATTGCCTTTAAAATCACATTAGTCACATGTAGTTAGGCGAATTGTGTTGTTAATTGTTAGTTGTTGGAAATAAGTAACATTGACTGCTGCTTATGTGCTTTATATTCGTGTATTACGTAAATCACGATTGAAAATCTTTAAAATACTTTAAAATGTAATTTAATTTCCTTTCCAGCCTGTTTACTGGATGTTTACTATGCTAAGATCAGATATGAGGGGAGCCACGTAATGTTTTACACCATTTACACACCGGACTACAAGACAAACACCAAGTACTTTGGCAAACATGATGCTTTCTTCTTTGAGAAACTGGTTGAGACGTCTCATCCCAACAGGTGGGTGAAACAGGGGCGATTCGCTCTATTCGACAACACGTCTGCTTGCCTCCTTACTGCAGCCATCTTGAATCTGGTCCTGGACGATTCTGGCTACTACTCGTTCGGTGTGGATATTAAACTGATGCCTGATCCTACAGGGGAAGAAATACAACTGACTGTCATTAGAGGTGAGATTCATTTAGAAGTTTTATATTTAATAGGCTCTATGTTTTTCCACACGCACACATGACTGAATGCAGAAGTGAATGTGGCTGAAGGATAGTTTCACGTTCCTTCTTCTCTGCACAGGTGAAGCACAGAGACCCACAACACCAGCACCAACACCGACAGGTACCGCAGAAATGCAGGAGCGATCATACAAAAGTCATATACAATATACTCAATATGTTATTATTGCATAATGTTTATATGCATGCTTATATCTGGCACTATTTGCACCAAGTAGTGTAAATAGCATCTAACTACTATTATTGCAAAGAAAATACTCCTAGTTTTACAAAGTGTAAATAGCATCTATCACTAAGAACATGCGAGTGCAAATAAAGCTGCTGCCTATTATAATGATCTTTGTTCTTCTGTTGTGTTGTAGTGATCGTCTCCAGCACGAGCAGTCCTGTGAATATCACAGCACAGAACTGGGCCGGAACTAGAGATCAGGGTGAACTGTCTGTCCTCTGTACAGTCTTTCACTGATTCATTACTCCTGCTTATTATTTGTTCAATCCACCATTTGTTTATTCCATCTACACTCTCAGAAAATAAAGTTCATAATTGTACCTTTAGGGGTACAATAGCTTGTCACTGGGGCTGTACCCTCAAGGCATAGGGAACAAATTTGTACCCTTGTGATTTGTACCTTAAGAGACCAATTTTGTACAGAAGTCGGAAGTCCAGGGGCCAAAGAGTAAAAGTCCAGCAGCTGATTTCACCAGAGGAACCAAGTCATTCCTTAAATCCCAAGTCCTCAAAGAGTTAAAGTAAATGAGCTAATTAAGGGACTAACTAAATGATGATTGTGCATTAGTGATTAACACCTGCTGTTATTGAGAATTACAGAGGATCAGATGTTGATGTTTTATTGGTTAAAATGATGCCACCATCATGGAGATCAGTGTTTGGTTCAGTTGTGTTCTTGACCCTTGACTTGTTGCGTTAGATCTCTCTCTATAGCTCTGCATGTGGTGTTGTGGAGAAGACAGAACTGTGACATAGGAAGAACATATAGTCACAATGAGCTGGTTTAACTATATCTTAAATTACTTTTTTTCATTTCACATTTTTAGGTTTTGAATAACTCCAGTGAAACTACAGCATGCTCAAAAAGAAAGCATTGCTCTAATATTTACAGGGTATGAATTTTACATTTGTGTAACACATATAGAAGCTTGAACTCTAGAGCTTTTTAGAAACAAACACATATATCAAGAACCAGCATATGAATCTCTACAATGGTGACAATCAACAAAATGCTTCATGTTACAATACATTAATTACTCCCATAATACACAGCAGTGTGAATAATAATTTTCACCACTGTTGAGGATCACATGATAAATGTTCATGGCTAAATGCCTAATTCCTAAACATGTTTTTTGTTTTCCTTAATATTGAAGCATTATATGGTGGCATTTGCATAATGAGATTTCTCTCTTTTTTGTTAAAGTGACGTACAGTTGAGTATGGTGACCTGTACTCAGAATTCGTACTCTGCATTTAACCCATACAAAGTGCACGCACAGTGCAGTGAATACACGGCAGTCCTCTCTAACAACTAATCCACAAAATCTTCTCTTTAAATGTATAATCAAGAAATTTAATCAAGATCATACAATCTTCAAAAACACAAGTTACCTGCTGGATCAAGAGTTTTATCAGCATTGTACGAATGCTTGCTGCAAAACAATAATGCAATCATATAAAAGCATATTTATAAAAACTGATTAAAGGCTCAAGGGCTCAACTGAAGCAAATACTCACCACAATTATGGTGGCACAGTTTTTTTTCTTCCAGTTGATTTCATCCAAGGCTGTGGTTAAAGTCAGTTGTAGTTCTTGTGTTTCTCTTTTCTTCAGTGATGTTGATTGTTAACAGCAAGTGTTTATCACCAATGCACAATCTTCATTTAATTAGTCACTTAATTATCTCATTAACTTTTACTCTTTGCGGACTTGGGATTTGACTCGAGACTAGTTTGTGACTTGAAAGGAATGAGTTGGTTCCTCCTCTGGTGAAATCAGCTGCTGACTTTTACTCTTTGGACTTTTACTCTATATATATATATATATATATATATGTGTGTACAGACCAAAAGTTTGGACACACCTTCTCATTCAAAGAGTTTTCTTTATTTTCATGACAATGAAAATTGTAGATTCACACTGAAGGCATCAAAACTATGAATTAACACATGTGGAATTATATATGGAATTATATACATAACAAAAAAGTGTGAAACAACTGAAAATATGTCATATTATAGGTTCTTCAGAGTAGCCACCTTTTGCTTTGATTACTGCTTTGCACACTCTTGGCATTCTCTTGATGAGCTTCAAGAGGTAGTCATCTGAAATGGTCTTCCAACAGTCTTGAAGGAGTTCCCCGAGAGATGCTTAGCACTTGTTGGCCCTTTTGCCTTCTGTCTGCGGTCCAGCTCACCCCTAAACCATCTCAATTGAGTTCAGGTCCGGTGACTGTGGAGGCCAGGTCATCTGGCGCAGCACCCCATCACTCTCCTTCTTGGTCAAATAGCCCTTGATGCCTTCAGTGTGACTCTACAATTTCCATAGTCATGAAAATAAAGAAAACTCTTTGAATGAGAAGGTGTCTCCAAACTTTTAGTCTGTACTGTATGTATATATATATATATATATATATATATATATATATATATATATATATATATATATATATATATATATATATATATATATATATATCGCATACCATCTTATTCTATAATTAGTTAATTCATACTGTATATGGTTCATTCTTTGTGTCATTTGTTCATTCTGTCATTCATTTGCTCGTTGCACTATTCATCTGTTGGTTCATTCATTCATTATTTAGTTCATACTGTTTATTGTACACATATTCAATGGAATGAATGAAAATGGAGTGATCAAAAGAGAGAGTGTCTCTTGTTCATTCATTCATTCTTTTGTTTGTTCTGTCATTCTTTAATTTCTTTCGATTGTTTGAACGTATTGCTATGTTGTTTCATATTGTCTTATATCGTTCCTGTTAACTTCTTACACAACTGGACTGTCGCTGTTCTCAGATCTTGCTATTTGTCTCACAATTTCTCTTCTGCTCTTTGTTTCTGCCGCTAACATAAACTAAAGTATGTTTTATCAGGTGTGTCAGATTGTTTTCCTTTTCCACAGAATCTTATGTCAGGTTCGTGACAGTCTTGAGTTTGGTGTGTGTTTGCACACTTCTGGTTGTGTGTCCATTCGGTCTGTTTAAAGTTTTAAAATGGGCCACTGCCTCCAAGCTGTCGGGTGAGACGACTGCATGAGACTTCCTCTTTTCTACGCAATCATAGATTTAACTTTTATCATGCGTCAATTAATACATGCATTACCCTTCTCCAGTGTCCGTGTCTTATCACCGGAAGACAACAGCTCAAGTTGTTGTAAGTCTGTAATCAGTGTTATCGAGTTCACAACCACATTATAGTGATGCTGATAATGGTAACTAATGTCCTCACTGATATGAAAGCTTCCTCTTTACAGGATGAATATGTGAAAATGAACTCGGTCGTCTTCACAAACCCGCCCACGGCTCGAAGTGATAAAGGTTTGGTTATCCCAGACCTTCACAGGCCTGCAAACACAGAGCCGGTTTCCAGCACAGATGCCTGCTACATGGATGTTGTGCAACCAGATTTGGACCAGATCTACACAGAAATGAACCCGGATGTTGTTCAAGAGTCAATTTATCAGAGTATTGATCAGACTACTGACTGACCTAATCAACAGCCTGACAAAATCACAGTTTCTTTTTCCTGCAACAGTTACAATATGGTTTCTATCGTAAACTTTCGTTTAAAAAAATCCTTTAACATTAACATTTACTAATTAATTCCTAAAATTAAATTCTATATCTGCTGGATTCACAACTAATGGTAACAAAGAACACACATGTATTGCGTATTGTTAGTTAATGCATTAAGTAAATTCTCATCAGTTTATGTTGATTTCATGTGTAAAGACAAACAATTGAATTGTCTTGAATAAATAAATGCGTCTGAATGAAAACAGCAAATGTAGACGTATAGAAATGTGTGTGAGTTTAGTGAGACTACAAGTCACGTTATGCCACAGGTGCATCACTGCAGATGTCTCAAGAGGATGGAGAGACAAAAAGAGAAGTAAAGTATTCATCGCACCAAGCAGGAGGAAGGCGAAGTGTACCCTGGATTTCACACAGTTTTTAGATTTTATAAGTGCTGTGAAGTGAGTCTTTTCAGCATGTGGATTTTTCTAGTTTTTCATTCCCACATCTTCACAGGTGAGTGAACATTCGTTTATCTTTCGTAAGGAAACAAGTAACTAAAGCCTGAGGTCCGGTGATATTTGGACTGACTTGCGCTATTGATTCAGTTGATCATGTGATGTCACATCCTGTCTGATTCCTGATTTCCAGTGGTGTCTATGAATGCTCTTACTGCTCCAGTGGGAGGAAACGTCACATTTCATTGTTCACATTTAATGGCCCGTGGGAACATCAAATATTTCTGCAGAGACTCTTGTGCGGTCGAGAATATTCTCATTAAAACTAATGCCGGAGCGAACCCGACTCGCAGAGGCAGATACACCATACATGACAAAGGATCAGACTTCACCGTCACCATCACTGACCTGCGGCTGTCAGACTCTGCCACTTACATCTGCGCAGTCGAGAGACTTTTAATAGACACTTACACGTATGGGACTCGGCTACATGTGTTTCAGGGTAAGTTATATAAAAAAAAAATTTAAAATTAAAATATTGTGAACTCACTTTATTTAGTAAAAATAGTTTTGTTTAGAGTTGAACTTGTCCTTTCAGAGGTATGTTGTAGTTTAAAGTTTGCTTTACTTCATTTACAGTCACATACATTAAACATATTTTATTATTCAGTATAGATGCATTGAAAGAATGCATGTTTGAAAAAGCCATGTAAGTAATCTTACTCTGTTCAGACTTGCTGATTGTTTTACTTCTGTTTCTTAAATGTCTGGAAACTTGAATTTCTCACTTATGATAGCCAAAAACAGGAAACGTGACAAACAACACCCGTTTATTTTATAGTAGCATATTTACTGTATGTATTCATATTTTCCAGTCTCTACACCAAGGCCTGCTTCACCAAGTTCATCTTAAATTCTTAAATTACTTAAATTCATATATTGAATCATATTTTTTTTATATAGAGAATAAGGGAACATCAATGACAAAGCGGTCGACTGCAGACTCTTCACCAGAAACCATGCACAGATCAGCACTCTCCGGTAAATAAGACTTTTTTAGCGTGTTTGAATATTTATAGTACTACTTGAGAATCAGTTAGGAAGGAAAGAAATGTTTCATCTGTGTGCTGGTTTCTGTCTTCAGATCCTCTGGTTTATGTAGGAGCCGGTCTTGCTGCTCTGGTGCTGATTTTTACAATCGTCCTCTTCATATTTATCAAACTGAAGCAGAAGAGACGCTCCTCTGGTTTGACATCGTCTTCACATCGACCTGATTCTCTGACTCATACCTCACCTGATGCCAGTGCACAATCAGACGGGCTTGACTATTCCTCCGTGCAGTTTATCAGAAAACCCAGATGCAGTGTGAAAACCTGTGAGATGTTTGAAATGAACCCAAATGAACGGGCAGAAACACTTTATTCAGCTGCTGTAACTCAACACCAGTCAGACATCACTGATCCAAACTCAGTCCTCTATTCCAGTCTTCGTAAGGGACTGTAGATTAGGTCGATTTGACAGTGCACTTTTAATTTAGAGTTTGAATGTCTTTCTATTGTTGTCAGTGCTGCACTGCATACAGATAAATGTGTTTGCTAGATTGTTTTATGTGTCTACATGAATATTTTTATACAGTGCAAGTCATCTAAATGTCATTCAGGTACATATGGCATTTTCCCATCCTCTGTTATGAGGTATTTAAAGGAGAGGTTTGCAACCTCTGGATACTAAAATCCTTTCATATCCAGTTAATATGCAGAAGTAAGCCACATACTTTAGTTTCATAAATGATCAAAATGTGCCTTTCACAAGTTGGAGAGTTACAAACCTGGAGAGTAAATAGAAATATAATTGATCATACTCTTGATTTACTATTATCCTTTGCTACTATTATGGTACTATTGTAATATTAATGTTATAGCTTGACTGATTTATTGTCATTATTGTCATTTGGTGCAATGATATTCACATTTTTAAGAGTGAGTGAAGCATCCAAATTCTCTCTGAGGGCAAGTAAAAACATAATAATGTTAACAAATTGTTTGCATTAGATCTGTTCTGATATTGGTTTGATATGTACAGTAATGTCAAGATATGCAAGGTGTGTGTAGTGGTAAAAACAGGGAAGGGGAAGAAGAAGTTAAGCATTGCACCATAGACACGTCAGTACGGAAGAAAGGAGCATTTGTCAGTGTTTACGAGTTTTATTTAGACACAAAAGTGATATAAATCCTCACCATGTGGAGCTTTCTTCTTCTCTGGTTCTGCATGGGTATCGGTGAGTTCAGGACTTCTGCCTGTGACAGTTTTGCACTTCTCTAACTTTCCACAATTTTACAATCAGCAGTCAGCATTTTTTAATATGTTAAATGTGCTAATCCTGTCTAATGATATTTCTGTTTTCAGTTGTTGTTGGTGCTCCAGTCACAGTCAAAGGACTCAGAGGAGAGAGAATCAACATCAGATGCACATATGGATCTGGATATGAATCAAATTCAAAGTATTTGTGTAAAGGCGAGTGTATCTTTGGAAACAAAAACATCATAGTTAAATCAGGATCTCCAGCTGAAGACCAGAGATTCTCTCTGAGAGACGACACGACGGCCAGAGTTTTCACCGTCACCATCACTGACCTGAGACCAGCAGATGCAGGACAATACTGGTGTGGAGTGGAGAGGAGTGTAATTAAAGATGTCTATTCAGAGATTATGTTGCTGGTTAAACAGGGTAATGTGACTTAAACTAATGGAGCTATAGTAGAAATGTCCATGAAAACAAGCCTGTAACTGTTCATGCATGTATGTGACTTTTTTCATTTAAGGTCATGGATGTGCATGCAAAGATTCGACACGATTCGATGTGTTTTAGAAAGTGCAAGTGCTGGTTACATTAATCAATTCTCCATTGGTTTCCACAAGTGTCAGTTCCTAGTCTGTTGCCACACTGAAAATAAGCAATGGGAATAACTAATTTTAACCTGGCAAGGGTTGAAAATCAATTATAACTAATTGTAATTATTTGCACCTCAGGTATTACAAGTATTCATAAAAAATAATCATTTATTTTGTGTCTGTGCAGCTAATTTTGAACAAAATAATGCAGGTCAGATTGATCCCAACACAAAGGGAAGAACTTACTTTTGTAGCATATCCTTTTATTTATTTATTAGATATTTTAGACTCTGACAAGCTACAGTAAATATTTCTTGTTTTTAAAAGATTTTTTATACATCATATTCTTGGCAATATTGCATCATATTGCATGGAAACCAATGGGGTAACACAAATGTGATTGTAATGTATTAGTAGAAGTGAAATCTAGTCCATCTTTGTTTTCGTTCCTTTAGATATTGGGACAACTGAAGGTCCAACGATCCGCCTGTGTTTAATGACAAGCACTCTTGTTTCATCAGCTCCTCTGACTCCTCAAACCCTGCAAGCACAGACGTCTCCACCTGACTCAGGTAAACAGCTCTCCACATCACACACTGCTCATGTCTCTCTCACAGAAACATCTGAACCAGCTCAGTGCTTCATTTTCAGGTTCATTTGATATCATCATCATCATCATTACAGCAGGAGCTTTGGTTTTGCTCCTCATCTGTGCTGTGTTGCTTATTGTGGCCATACGGAAGAAAAAGACATGTGGTAATATTTATGCAGTTTATATTAATGAATTAATGAATTAAATCTCAATTTGTCTACATTCAGATCACTATTCAGATCAGATACTATTATAGGTTTTATTTATATTTTGAATTACTTTCCATTTTTATTTATTATTTTTTTTTTTTTTCATTGCATTTTTAGTTATTTTATTACATAAATTTAAACTAAATGAAAATGAGGGATGGTTGTAACTAACTGGAATAAAATATATTTATTTATTTATTTAAAGGGTTAGTTCACCCACTAATCAAAATTATGTCATTAATGACTCACCCTCATGTCGTTCCAAACCCGTAAGACCTCCGTTTATTTCCTGAACACTTTTTAAGATATTTTAGATTTAGTCCGAGAGCTCTCAGTCCCTCCATTGAAGTTGTGTGTACGGTCTACTGTCCATGTCCAGAAAGGTAAGAAAAACATCATCAAAGTACTCCATGTGACATCAGAGGGTCAGTTAGAATTTGTTGAAGCATCGAAAATACATTTTGGTCCAAAAATAGAAAAAACTACAACTTTATTCAGCATTGTCTTCTCTTCCGGTCTGTTGTGAGCGTGTTCACTGCAGTGTATGATATTCGGTTCGCAAACAAATAATTCAATGTGACCGGATCTTCTTGAACCAGTTCACCGAATCGAACTGAATCGTTTGAAACGGTTCACATATCCAATAAGCATTAATCCACAAATGACTTAAGCTGTTAACTTTTTTAATGTGACTGTCACTCCCTCTGAGTTCAAACAAACCAATATCCCGGAGTAATTCATTTACTCAAACAGTACACTGACTGAACTGCTGTGAAGAGAGAACTGAGGATGAACACCGAGCCGAGACAGATAACGAACGAACGATTGACTCGTTCACTAGTGAAGAACCGGTTGCATCGGTTTTCGGATCACCAGTAGTTCTTTCGGACAGTTCGATTCAATAAACCGGTTGAACAAAATGGTTCAACGGTTCTTTTGCGCTCGATGTAATGGCGTCATTGGCGATGATTGCCCTTCATTCAAGCCATCGGTTCACCCGCACTCATAACACTAGCACAGAATCAGTTCAGAATCACTCACCAAAAGAATCAGTTCAGTTCAGACGCTCTGTGTGTCAGTCTGCTTCACGCTGAATCATGTATGTGATGTATCATTAGCTTCTTGGTTCTCGAATCGGACGCGTTCGACAGAAACGGTTCTTGACTCGAGTCAGTCATTATCTGTCTCGGCTCGCTGTTCATCTTCAGTTCTCTCTTCACAGCAGTTCAGGCAGTGTACTGTTTGAGTAAATGAATTACTCCGGGATATTGGTTTGTTTGAACTCAGAGGGAGTGATTAATTACATAATTTTGATTATTGGGTGAACTAACCCTTTAAGTTAATGATTCTTTCAAGTAACACTTTTTTAAAATGGATTAATTTAATTATAATAATTCAATTTTAGATAACATAGACACATAGAACTAGATAGTCTGTAATGATTTATAAACAACCTAAAATTACAGAGGTTTAAAAAAAAAACAGTGCAGATTTCCTTTCTGTTCAAATTGTCATTGTTTTTTTTTCTGGTCTGAGCAGAACTGTTGAGACAGTCAGTGACTTGCTGTCTTGCTAACCTGAAGAACTGAATTCAGTTACTGGAAGTTTTAAAACTAAGATAACATTCATCTGTCGCAGGTCTGGTTTCCTTCTCTGCTCAGGGACTCCATCTGACATTCAGAAAAGAAGAAGACGTGAGTCAGGGTCATCTTACAGATTTCAAAATGAGTTGCATCATGAACTTTAGTTCTTCTCAAGGCAATGTCAAGGTTCACATTCTTGCTCAATTCTCCTTTCCCTCAATTTACAGAATACGTATGAGACAGAAACCCCAGCTGTCGTCTCAAACTCACACACAGCTCAGAGTGATGAGGGTTCTGCTGCAAACACTGAAGCGTTCGACACAGACCTCGACGACATGACTGCTGCTGCTGCAGTGAGAAACAGTGTGAATCCAGATCAGATCTACACAGAGCTCAACCCCAGCAGACACAGTCACATTTATCAGAGTCTCACCGCTGGGTCTCAAGAAGAGTCCATCTATCACACCATCCATCAAACACTGGACTGAACACCGAAGCCTCGTCCTCAAATAATCAGCCATTTTTTGTTGCATATGAATGCTGCACTTTAAAAATGATACAGTAGCCTCAGATCATATTCTAAGTCTAATAAATGTAAAACGGGTGTAAATATGATCACTTTGTCTGTAAAAGAGTGATGTTCACTAATTAGGAAGTGGCTAATCAGGACAATGACATTATCACGCCACGGATTGACTGATGAAATCTCTCAAAGCTTGACTCGCTGGGTTTCCTGCACTGTGACATTAAGGACAGCACACATCTATTATGAAATCATCAAATGTTTGCAAAAAGTGCAGTTAGAGAAATTATACATATTATGTCTGGAAACGTGTTGAATGGTCATCAGTGGAAATGGATTTTGCAGCCATGTAGAAACAAGATCTATCAGCAGGGTCTATTTGTACAAAGGTAAACTGATCAGATTTGGGCTTTCGAATGGGATCAAATCTTGAAAATGGTTTGTCTGAATTTGATTACAAAATCCAATCTTGGTTTTGATCTGCATCAAACTGTCATTATGTGTGGTTCAAAATTTTGTAGTAAGATTAAGATTCTTTCAATTATAATAAAATAAATAAAAAACAGGTCAGTGTGTCTTTAATTGTCCGTTTTAGAAAGAACAGTGTTGATTTGACAAAAGAGATTTCATTGAGAATTGAAATGCCCTTAAATCACTTTTATTACCAGTCATAATGAAGTCTCACTTTGTCATTATCTCATTGTTTCCTGGAGCCTCAGTGATGTGATAGAGATGTGTGGAAGTGTATTTGTTGATTTGACATATGTTGTCTGTCCATCAGAGGTCAGTGTGGAGAGGAGTTAGCCGCTGTTGTGTTTAATCAGAAGAAATTGAAGCGTGTCTTTTTCAGCATTAAAGGCCACACAGAAGAGTTACAGTCTCAAGACTTTTATTTTGGCAGCGAGGAACACGTTTTCTGACTGGTGTAAAGCAGCAGGCCTATTAACACTCCAACATTGAGCAGAACAGATCAAATATATTACACTTTGTACATGCAGTTTTCCCATATGTGAAGAATCAATGCCGGTATTAATATTATGAATATTTGACTGCACAGATGATTGAGTTTACTGCTGCACACAAGGGAAATGAAATATTGTTCCTCGGCTCATGTGTGACTACATAGTTACAATCAAACGTCACAGATGTGCTCTCTGAAGGTTTCCTGAAGAGCTGATGTGGTCAGAGATACAGAAAGGGGAAGGAAATAATAGATGCAAGCTTTTTCACTCAGTACGGAAGAAAAACACTGTAACGCTTGAGCTTTTGTCTTGTATTTAAGCAAAACGTGCATAAAATCTTAGCATGTGGGACATTATCTTGCTCTTTTCCAGCATCTGTACAGGTGAGTTTAAGACTCTCAGGGATTTTGTACAAAATTTGATGTGTTTTATTGTTTTTTCTCTGTTACTGTGATCAATAGTGTCATATGTGTTATTATTCTGGTCTGATAATATCTCTTGCTCACACATAACAGATCTGTCTAATGATATTTCTGTTTTCAGTTGTTGTTGGTGCTCCAGTTACAGTCACAGGATACAGAGGAGAGAGAGCTGACATCAGATGCCCTTATGAATCTGGATATGAATCAAATTCAAAGTATTTGTGTAAAGGCGAGTGTAGAGACAGAAACATCATAGTTAAATCAGGATCTCCAGCTGAAGACCAGAGATTCTCTCTGAGAGACGACACGACGGCCAGAGTTTTCACCGTCACCATCACTGACCTGAGATCAGCAGATGAGGGACGATACTGGTGTGGAGTGGAGAGGAGTGTAATTAAAGATGTCTATTCAGAGATTATGTTGCTGGTTAAACAGGGTAAGTGATTCATGTGACTTAGGCTGTCACAATATTCGATTTTTCATATCACGGTTATTGTTGTCATAATAATCCACAATATCGATATATTGTGATATCTATAGAAACCTTGGTGTGGGGGGGGGGGGGGTATCAGTCAAATTATTTTTCACTTTGTTTATTGAGTTTTTCTGTTTTACTCAATGAACATAAGGACACTGATAAACGCAGGGCACAAGACTCTGGCGTTCTCCGTCTTCTGTGAAGCTCTCATGAAATAACAAGAGAAAATACTGTCAAATTCAACGTGTGATGAATAAATATTAATGGTAACACTTTACAATAAGATGTCATTTGTTAACATTAATGTATTAACTAACATGAATGATCAATGAACATTATATTTATTACACAATTGATTAAACTTTGTTAATGTTAATAAAAATCCAGTCACTCATTGTTCATGTTAGCTCTCAGTGCATTAATGCTTACAAACACAACTTGTGACTTTAATAATGCATACGTCGATGCTAAAATTAACATGAACTAAGATTAATAAATGCTGTGGAAATATTGTTCATTATCATTTATGACATTTCTAAGTTAGCTAAAGAACCTCACTGAAGAATGACATCAGATGAGGCATTAAGTGCATGGTACTGCGACCAACTTTACATTTTACTTTTAATGTAGTTTTAATGTTTAATGTTAAAGTTTAAGGTAGAAATGTGGTCCCTCAGTTTTTCAAGATCATTTCTGCATCAAACTGTCATTATGTGTGGTTCAAAATTTTGTAGTAAGATTAAGATTCTTTCAATTATAATAAAAAAAATAAAAAACAGGTCAGTGTGTCTTTAATTGTCCGTTTTAGAAAGAACAGTGTTGATTTGACAAAAGAGATTTCATTGAGAATTGAAATGCCCTTAAATCACTTTTATTACCAGTCATAATGAAGTCTCACTTTGTCATTATCTCATTGTTTCCTGGAGCCTCAGTGATGTGATAGAGATGTGTGGAAGTGTATTTGTTGATTTGACATATGTTGTCTGTCCATCAGAGGTCAGTGTGGAGAGGAGTTAGCCGCTGTTGTGTTTAATCAGAAGAAATTGAAGCGTGTCTTTTTCAGCATTAAAGGCCACACAGAAGAGTTACAGTCTCAAGACTTTTATTTTGGCAGCGAGGAACACGTTTTCTGACTGGTGTAAAGCAGCAGGCCTATTAACACTCCAACATTGAGCAGAACAGATCAAATATACTACACTTTGTACATGCAGTTTTCCTATATGTGAAGAATCAATGCCGGTATTAATATTATGAATATTTGACTGCACAGATGATTGAGTTTACTGCTGCACACAAGGGAAATGAAATATTGTTCCTCGGCTCATGTGTGACTACATAGTTACAATCAAACGTCACAGATGTGCTCTCTGAAGGTTTCCTGAAGAGCTGATGTGGTCAGAGATACAGAAAGGGGAAGGAAATAATAGATGCAAGCTTTTTCACTCAGTACGGAAGAAAAACACTGTAACGCTTGAGCTTTTGTCTTGTATTTAAGCAAAA
This sequence comes from Carassius carassius, assembly GCF_963082965.1. Classification (NCBI taxonomy): domain Eukaryota; kingdom Metazoa; phylum Chordata; class Actinopteri; order Cypriniformes; family Cyprinidae; genus Carassius; species Carassius carassius. Next base: position 38,951,723 of record NC_081760.1, read on the forward strand.
CGTGTGTAAAATCTTAGCATGTGGGACTCTCAGGGATTTTGTACAAAATTTATTGTGTTTTATTGTTTTTTCTCTGTTACTGTGATCAATAGTGTCATATGTGTTATTATTCTGGTCTGATAATATCTCTTGCTCACACATAACAGATCTGTCTAATGATATTTCTGTTTTCAGTTGTTGTTGGTGCTCCAGTCACAGGATACAGAGGAGAGAGAGCTGACATCAGATGCCCTTATGAATCTGGATATGAATCAAATCCAAAGTATTTGTGTAAAGGCGAGTGTAGAGACAGACACGTCATAGTTAAATCAGGATCTCGAGCTAAAGACCAGAGATTCTCTCTGAGAGACAACAGGACGACCAGAGTTTTCACCGTCACCATCACTGACCTGAGATCAGCAGATGAGGGACGATACTGGTGTGGAGTGGAGAGGAGTGTAATTAAAGATGTCTATTCAGAGATTATGTTGCTGGTTAAACAGGGTAAGTGATTCATGTCACAATATTCGATTTTTCATATCACGGTTATTGTTGTCATAATAATCCACAATATCGATATATTGTGATATCTATAGAAACCTTGGTGGGGGGGGGGGGTATCAGTCAAATTATTTTTCACTTTGTTTATTGAGTTTTTCTGTTTTACTCAATGAACATAAGGACACTGATAAACGCAGGGCACAAGACTCTGGCGTTCTCCGTCTTCTGTGAAGCTCTCATGAAATAACAAGAGAAAATACTGTCAAATTCAACGTGTGATGAATAAATATTAATGGTAACACTTTACAATAAGATGTCATTTGTTAACATTAATGTATTAACTAACATGAATGATCAATGAACATTATATTTATTACACAATTTATTAAACTTTGTTAATGTTAATAAAAATCCAGTCACTCAATGTTCATGTTAGCTCTCAGTGCATTAATGCTTACAAACACAACTTGTGACTTTAATAATGCATACGTCAATGCTAAAATTAACATGAACTAAGATGAATAAATGCTGTGGAAATATTGTTCATTATTATTTATGACATTTCTAAGTTAGCTAAAGAACCTCACTGAAGAATGACATCAGATGAGGCATTAAGTGCATGGTACTGCGACCAACTTTACATTTTACTTTTAATGTAGTTTTAATGTTTAATGTTAAAGTTTAAGGTAGAAATGTGGTCCCTCAGTTTTTCAAGATCAGTTTTAATCGTCTAACTGTTAATAGATTTGCACAAAGAAATAAAGTGTTAATATGTACAGGACGTATTGATTGCAATTACAAAAAATAAGACTAGTAAAGAAAATGCAGTACTTATTAAAATAATCTCCTTTTGCTTAAGTATATGAACACAGAAAACTGCTGTTAACAGGTTAATATAGCGTTTCTATGACTAGTAAAATAATGGCTAGTTACACGGCTCTCCTCATAGTAATATTACTTCTTCTTGTGTGACAATGTCAGTGTTAAAGCACAGTACTGATATCAATAATTGTTGCTTTGAATATCACAGTTATCATCAACGTATATCGCAACACCCTTCTGCAAATAGACCTATTGTAGTACAGAGACCTACATAGAAAGAGTCAGCAGATGTAGCTCATGTTATTATGAAGTCAATTCCCAGCATAATCCATAATTATATACACAATATAAGTCATATTGAGTGTGCACTGAGATTATGTTGATCTTTCCTGTCACCCTATAGATGATAAGACGACTGAGGTTTCAACTATCAGCCCTTTTTCAACCACACTGTCATATTTCAGCACAACAGAACCATATCCAGAATCCAGCAGCATCACAATCACTGAAAGAACAGAAACAATCCCAGATCAGCACAAATCAACAGGTCAGTTAATCTTCCTCTTTCTCTCTTTATTTTCCTTTAATATGCATGATGTTGGTCATGTAGCGCTGATTTCTTCACCTGTACAGGTAAATGTCTCCTCATCTCACACACTCATATGGAGTGAACTTACAGCATTACACTGAACAGGAAGTGACAACATTCCTCATTTCATTCAGTCGTCTATCATTTATTCATTCTCTAAAGAGTTTCTGTTCTGATTCTGATGATCGTTTCTGTTTATGCATATTTCAGACAGTGTTTTCCTCCTGTTCGTTTCAGGTTCATTCATGATTATCATCACTGCAGAAGCTTTGGTTTTACTCCTGATCGTTCTTCCTTTGATTATAGTGGCTGTGTGGAAGAGAAATAAGACCCAAGGTAATAATCTACATGAAATAAGTCCTTTTTTTCTGAGGTTTCAGCAATTAGGTCATAAAAACCTTGATGATTGTGTTTGGGAGGACATGTATGAATAAACTAGTTTAGAGTTTTACAGCATTAATCTCAGAAAGACTAACACTGATCTCTTTCACAGGTCTGCTGTCATCCTCCATCGTAGAGTTTAATCCAGTCTTATATGAACAAGTGAGTATAAAGAGACTGATGTTTTTATCATTTAATGCACAGTTTCACTCAAGATGCCCAACAGCAGTAACTGCATTAAAAAGGTGCTTTCTGAATATTATATGAATGTGTTATAATATAAAACAGATTCACTTTTGTTCAGTGTTTTGTCCGTTAACTAACTATTTCTGATTTTCTATGACTGTAGATCAAGGACGCTGGACGTGACTGTAATCCAGAGGACAGAGACACAGAAACAACTGTAGTTTACACCTGTGCTTCCTAAACTTGTGATATACGTGTCCCTACAGACCCAAGTACTCCATTAACACCACTCATGAGTTCATTTCAACTAATATAATATAATATAGCATAATATAATATAGATGAGATAATGTGTGCTGTCTGTATCATTTTCTCATCAGATATTTGGCTCAAGGTTTGTCGATCTGGTTAGTTTCATCTGTTCACTGCACTGTAAAAAATTTACCGTGAAATTTACAGTAACTTACTGGCAACAATTAGCCAGTAAGTTACTGTGAATACTTTTTACAGTAAAGTTACCGTACTTCCATTTACAGTATTTTGTGTATTCACTGTAAAATCAAAAACAATTAAACACTGTGATTTTAGTTGTATTTACAGTATTGATTGTTTTACTGTAGAAGAAATATTATTATAAACTGTGATTTCAATTGCATTTACAGTGCTGGTTTATTTACTGTACAAATAAAAACAGTTAAGCACTGCTTTTTTATGTATTGTATATGGCAATACAGTACTATTAACAGTAGGTAACAGTTAATGACGGTAAATTCAGTTTCTCACTATACAATTTAAATACTGTATCACTGTGATTTAATATTAGCAGTCATTAATAGTATCACTCATATTGCAAAATATTTCAATTAACTGCAGACAACAAGAAAATTGTTAACAGTTATTTATTTAAGACAACACAAGTAAGGGGTAATGGACGACACGCCATTAGACACACAACAAAGTTAACATAATATCTAGTTAACAAGGTTGTAATGCGGCAAATTGAAACTGAAGCAAATTTTACAGAACGAGGCTATTCAATATTGAACATTTGCATGAACATTTAAAACAGAAATGAAAAGAAACTTCTTAGAAATCTCATTCCCCTGACACTTGAAATAAAGGTCTATGGCCTCTTGAATGCCCTGACCCTGGAGACCCAGAATCCCAGTTGGAGCCCTGAAATTAAAGAAAACACATTAACAATTATATTGATTACAATTACTTTGTATTGCACCACATGTGATGTCGGTCTAAGATGGTGATGTTGGAGTTGTGTCAAGGTACTTATGCTATTATTATTATTATTATTATTATCATCATCAAATTATGATCACTTATAATATACCCATATATACAGTACAGGCCAAAAGTTTGGACACATTACTATTTTTAATGTTTTTGAAAGAAGTCTCTTATGCTCATCAAGCCTGCATTTGTTTGATTAAAAATACAGAAAAAAATGTAATATTGTGAAATATTACAATTTAAAATATCTGTTTTCTATGTGAATATGTAGTAAAATGTAATTTATATTCTGTGATCAAAGCTAAATTTTCAGCATCATTACTTCTTCAGTGTCACATGATCCTTCAGAAATCAGTCTAATATGATGATTTATTATCAATGTTGGAAACAGTTGTGCTGCTTAATATTATTTTATAACCTATGATACTTTTTTTCAGGATTCATTGATGAATAAAAAGTTTAAAAGAACAGCATTTATTTAAAATATAAATCTTTTCTAACAATACAAGTCTTTACTATCACTTTTAATCAATTTAACAAATCCTTGCTGAATAAAAGTATTAATTTCTTTAAATAAAAGAATTTTTTTTTTAAATTTACTGACCCCAAACTTTTTAACATTAGTGAATATTGTTACAAAAGACTTCTATTTTAAATAAATGCTGTTCTGTTTTTATCTTTTTATTCATCAATGAATCCTGAAAAAAGTATCTACGGTTATAAAAAATATTAAGCAGCACAACTGTTTCCAACATTGATAATAAATCATCATATTAGAATGATTTCTGAAGGATCATGTGACACTGAAGACTGGAGTAATGATGATGAAAATTCAGCTTTGATCACACGATATAAATTACATTTTACTACATATTCACAGAGAAAACAGATATTTTAAATTGTAATATTATTTCACAATATTACAGTTTTTTCTGTATTTTTAATCAAACAAATGCAGGCTTTATGAGCATAAGAGACTTCTTTCAAAAACATTAAAAATAGTAATGCGTCCAAACTTTTGGCCTGTACTGTACCTATATTATTAATTATATTATTATTATTATTATTATTATACCTTTTATCAGAACCTCACCTGCATCTAGTCAGTTAGCAAATAGAACTCAGTGAAGTCCCTGATGAAGGAGATTACATGGGGGTTCATGTATGAAGTCTTCCGCTTCACCACTCTCCCAGTCGTCTTGCTCATCTGCTCCTTTGCAGTGCACTTGTTGGAGTCAGGATTAATCCTGACAAAAAACCTATGAACATGAGTATAGGAGTTAGGGGGTGGGACAATATGTACATGTTAATGAGTAACTGTAAGAGCAATGTAGAATCATACATGAAGGCCAGCTGACAGAGGCATTTCACATCACAACAGGAGTAAGACAAGGCTGTTTACTTTCTCCATTACTATTCCTCTACAGCTGAGATGGAAAGAGCTGGATACAGATGGCAAGATCTGGATGAACTGGCACTAGTGTTGGGCGATATGCTCCATTTTCAAATCGTCAGCCTGTGAGATCGCCGATACACGATATTATCGTGAGGGGGCAGGGCTTATTACTTTACTCATTCATTTGCTTATTATGCCTAATTACTTTGTTTTATATATCATAATCCTTTTCTATTTTGCTAGCAAAGGTGGAGTGTTTATTAATAAATCAGGTTATTTCCTGGTAGTGAGGTAAAAACATAGCCTAATCATTTGTGTATCTGATTCCATTTATTATGTCTGTTGTGATGTTAAATAAAACATTAAAAACAGAAGAGCATTTCAACATGTCAGCGGGAAAACTACGGACACATTATCCTCTCAGATCACAGATCCAGCACTGTACTTCTACACGAGATAACACATTTTTATAATTTCTTAAGTCAAGAAAGAGTCTGAGTTTGATACATTTTCTCCTCCCTATAGCTACCGCGAAAAGCTCGCTCTGTCTGGATGAGTTTTAATGCATTGTATAAGGACGCTTTCATATATCATATGCACGCTTCAAAAAGTAGCTACAAAGAAAGCAGGTTAATGGGTTTACATTCCGTGAGAAATCGGGGTAAGGGGCAAAAATCTAGCTGTGTCGATTGGTTTATGCTTAAGCTTATGACTTGACTCCGATAAAGGAAAACAGGTTAATGGATTTACAAGACTACATACAAATAAGATGAGTTTTGTGAGTTATCAGCGTATTGTGTGCATGTAAACGTGCTCGGCTTATTAAACATAATCGGGTTAAGAACGTGTATGTAAACTCGCGCACTTATAAGTAAAAGTGAAAACAAAACTTACCGAGATTTCGGCATCTGTCGCTGCATTAACGGCGCATTCTCTCAGAGACGAGGAATCTACCTCAACAAAAGCTGATAATGGTAGTCTATCAACTATCTTAATTTACTGGCTTAATATTGCTCTTGTAGGCCATACATTAACGACAAAATGACAAAATTAAGTGAAAAAATGAAAATAATTCTTGTTAACGAAAGGATGTAGTTTTGTAGTCGGGTTTAAAAACATTTTCATTGAGGAGTGCAGGTTATTTGGTGATGTCGTTATGAAATTAGTAAAGGCAAATGAATTGTAGGTCCTAATATTAATTTAATAATAATACCCTTATAATAATAATAATAATAATAATAATAATAATAATAATAATAGTAGTAGTAGTAGTGTAATAGCCTACATTAATGGGGAAAAAAGCCAATTATTGTCTTGGTAATACGCCATCAGCAATATTTTTGGCTATCTTCGATGCATGATACTATCGTCTATCGGCACAACACTAGCTGGCACAGAACAGGGCAAAGTGGAGAAATATTGTCAGTGGCCTATGCTCCTTCTCGGAGTAACAGGCCTAAGGAAGTAATTAAGTAATGACTAACTGGTTAGCAAATCACAACTGTTTATGGGACATAAACCACTCTCCTTGTTTGTTTTTTCAGGGCAAATCATATTCCCCAGCCATCTACATCCTCTCAATTTCTCCCAAAGGTTTTTATGTTAAAAGGAATATAGTGTGTACATGCCCTTAGCCCAACAGCCCTTCTGTTCTATAATAAAGCATTCAAGTTTTAAGAAGGCTTCAACCTACACTATTTAGATACTCAGATACTTTAGATAACATTTTAAAGGAAGGTGATTTTGAACAGCTTTTCAATTGTCAATTTGCTGTTACATTTCAATCTATCTTTCAATCAAACTATATAAAATAATAAATACCTCTGAACAAACTCCAGGGTTGTGCTGGCTTCCACCTGATACTCTAGGTTGAATACATAGTAACAGGCGAAGAGAGCGACCAAGGCAGTGGTGAAGTCAGCCAGGTGAGCACCAGGTGGGATTACGACCCTCCCCTCGATCGACAGCATCCATTTTTTTGCAGTCAGGATTGTCTCTCCTTAGTAAAGAGTCATTACAAAAATTATATTTCATAGCAATACATTCTATAAATGACTTGCTTCACATAAATGATTGTAAAAACAGGGCAGGGAGCATACATATCTCCCAAGCAGTGCATTAAGCAGCAGTAACTGGGTTGGTGATAGATAAACAGAAAGTGACACATACATAGCAAGCAATCTGAAATAGCAATAACGACATCAGAGATGGCTACTAAGGATGAGAGAGTACTCCGCATAACTTAAGTTTTTGACGTGACTGTGCTGTTCCTGACTGGTGCAGAGGCAGTGAATGACACGACACAAACTGCATTCACTAGTTTTTTCCAGACTAGACTTTCTTTGCTTGTGCCCTATATATTCAAAGGATTCGTTAACATCGAATGTGAAATTTACCGAGCATGATGATCCTTGGAGTGATGGGGAGAGACAGCTGGGCCTCTGCGTCTGTGGGAGTGGTAGTCACCTACGAATACCAGCAAAGATAAGAGTTACTTGAAACAAGCTAGACAGTATATTATCTCTAGGATAGAAAAAGCTTATTGAAATTTGTTGATAAGGAAGCCATATTTTTTGTTGCTCCGATGGTTTGTGCATGTTTACACCCCTTGGAAATAAGAAAATTAACCAAGTACCACACTAACCTTATGCCAGGCTACATAAATTTTCTCTTAATTAAAATATTGTGCACACAGTGGACAAGAGTGACTTTACCCAGCATGCTCTACAAAACAATTGAGATAGAAGCTTGCACCATGTGGGTTATAGTTTGAGGTGAGGTCTATCAATGAAAAAGTGCTAAACCACCAATAACATAAAGGTGCCCTCTAACAATATACCTGGCCTGAAACCCATTACGTCAAACTATTAACAATACAAACACCTAGGAAGACAGGATTGCCAGACGCAAACCTGCATTTACTTGAACCCAAGTACAAGATGGCATTGGAGGCTCATCAACCTGCAATACAATTTGGGGGGTGTAAAATGATTCACTCTAATCAGGGAAAATGATTCTTCTGCGATAAATGTGACAATTGCTGAAAACTTTAAATAAAAGATTTAAGTAATTAAGGAACTTACATCAGCAATGAGAAAAAGTGACTCCTCTTGCTCTTTGAAGTGTGCCAACATCACAAGCATCGCTGCTAGGCCATCAGTTCCTTCTCGGTCCTTCTTTAGGGCTTCCTTCAGAACAGCTCTTACTTCCTTCCTCCACCTTGTAATCTGACTACTGAAGAAATCCAGGAGTCTTTTACCCTTTTTGTCCAAATCTTTGCTCAGTCTTGTGTATAGTTCAACATTGGTGAGAGTGGTGAAGTGGGACAATAAAAACTTTTGTGAAAAGAGAAATGGCCACTCTTTACCCACATCCAGAATGCTTGGGGAAGGCTTTGCGTTGATGTATTCACGCTGTTTGGCATAAGTGATTGCCATTAGGTCTTCTACCCTTCCTCTCTCAGCGCCCTTGAGACCCTCTCGGCTGAATATATCCAACATCTCAAGCTTCTTTTCCTCTAATGATGCTGATGTTTCCCCATCTGGATAGTCCTCTGGCTGCCAACGAACACACCCATAACTGTCGACTCTTACACATGTAGCTACTGCTGGCTGGTCATCATCACCATCCTCATCATCTCTCTGGGTGCGTTTGTGCTTCCTCAGACGGGAAAGAGTGTTGCCTCGATTCAAATATTCTACTCTGGTCTTGAGCTGATTTATAACGCTGAAATACCCACATCCAATTAGCTCCCCCTCTTCATTTTTGTCTAAAAAGCTATTTGGATATTTTTGAGTTATGGCTTTTGCCACTACCACGCACTCTCTGCGAGTAGGGTTCAAGGAATGCTCTCTCATTGCATCAACGGTGACTCTCATCAAGTGTCTGCGGTCATCCGGAGCTGGCCTCTCACCAGCATCTACTGCTCTTCTAAGAGTGGGCCTCACTTTGTTCCATGGCACCTCAAAACTGTTCACCCATGCAGAGATGGGACTGATGGGTGATATGGGGCATGTGCTGGAAGAGGCAACTGACAGTGGCTCAGGCAATGAAGGGCTCAGCTGGGGATTGGCAGGACCTGCATTACACACGTATGAGTGAAAGCACAGAATAGTCAGGTGAAAATCTAAAAAAAAAGGTTTCTCAGTGGTTTACAGTAGTATCAGATGTACTTAAAAACATACTAAAAGTTTACTAAAGTTTGACTCCAAGAAAGGCCCCATTTTCAAAATCTTTTAATCTAAATCTTTTTCTTTCAGGTGGGTCAATATAAGGTTAAACCTCAACAAAATTGATACAAAAGGTTTTTTTATGGATTCTGGTACAAAATAACATACTAAAAATCTATTAAAATCTGACCTTGGGAAAAGGGTGATTTTCAAAATGGCCACCAAAATGGTTGCCAGGAGGTTGAAATGGCTATATCTCAATTACTAATCAGCCTAGATGGGTGATTTGAGGTCAACTGATGGTCAGAACAAATAAGAATATTATTGAAGAAATTATTATAGAAATATTTTTGATGATCTGCTTTTTTCAGCCGCATTGCAGGTGTATATTAAAATCAATGCGTTTTAATAAAGAGCAAATGCAATGCATGACTATGTGATCTGCATGGATGGGGGAATATGGGAAATATCTTAAATGGTTTTATATCTCATCAAGAGGTCATATGCTTTAACACCACTTAATCATCAGGCCATTTTCTCAAAATTGCAATGGGCCTACTGTCCTACTCTAATGTTTATCACAACATCAAAATTACTTGCAAAGTAAATTAATTTATTCAAATTGCATTAGAGGTAGCGTAAAATTGTATGTAGGAAAATTAAGACCGGTTTAAAATTATTTAAGACATAGAACTCAATACTTGAGTGAATTTAAGACTTTTAAGGCCTAAAATTTTGATTTTGAAATTTTACTTTTTTTTTGTACTTTTTAAGACCCTGCGGAAACCGTGTGTACACTAACATCCCCGAGGCCTACAAGGCCACACCACTCCCCCACCTGGGTCAGTCTGACCATCTTTCCCTGCTGCTGCTTATGAAGTCATAAATCTGTGATGAAAAACCTCCCATCTAATAAGCTGAAATCAGAGAATTTGGACTTTTTTTCTTTACAAAAATTATGACTGAATTATTGCTGATTAAATTTAATTATTAATTATTGCAGCTCAACTAATATGTTAATTAAAACAACTGTAATCTCACCACCTTTCAAGGAATGAAGAATCTTTCTGCACTGAATGGGTGTGAGAAGATGTTTGATGTCATCTTCTTGAATGAACTGCAGATCATCTGGTCCTTCAACACCTACTTTCACCAGCTCATTGACCAAAGTTTCAAGTTTCGCTTCATCTAGCTGTGGTAGCACGGTCTGTATTGCCTTCTCAATAGAGTCCATTACTCTTTCTCTGAAACACAGAATGATGCAGAGCAACAAGATTAAGACCAAATTGATTATATACAGAAAGAGGGTAATAATCTGCAAGCTTGTCTACAGTCAAACACTGATACTGTGCTTCTGAGTTGCTTTGTAAGCAATAAACCCCAAGATCCACAACAGGCACAGACTGATACTGCTGTACAACAAAATGCACTGCTGACTCATTGATCAGTATCAACAGTATTTTCCCAAGTAGATACCCTGTGTCATTTTGGTCCACTACAACAGTCATGCCTCTTTTGTACAGAGTGCCTTTGAAAGTGACAGAGGGTGTTTCAATAGTGTGTTCTGGGCGGAGACCCTTGAGACTGACAGCTCTCTGAATGCCAATCTGGTACAGTTGGTCATCAAATTTACTTGGTTGGCCCATTTGCAGAGTTGGTGGAAATAAGCTACCAGCATGTAAATATGCTTGTAGCAACTGGTGTCTTTCTGCTAAGGTACTGCAGAGGTTTTTAAAGTTATGCAGTTTCCTTGCACACTGCTTAAAATATGAGTGCTTGCTTTCAAAGCGCAATGTCCACAACCTAATGAGGGGACCAAAATGAAGAATGAGTTCTGGGTAATGGACAAGATAGTGGTGTTTGGGTTTTAGTGTCTTTTCTGGGAATGTGTCAGTTCTTAGCTGGATGTATTCTTCAATGAGAATCTTCAGGTATGCTACTTGGTTGGTATGGATCTTGGGTGCACATATCAAATCCACAATTTCTCTGAGCTTTAAACACAACTGCCACACCTCGTCATCAAGTGGATTTTTGATTCGGTCTCCAACCAGAATAGGAAAGAGACGTAAGGGGCACCAGTTTTGAGCAGCATGCCCTCCCAGCTTCTCCCCATTAGTTTTGACCTCACATGGCTTGTTATTTGCATCACTGCCTAGGTATGTGAACTGTGATATAGTCCGATTCAGTTGACCATAGGTGAAGTGTTTGCCCACTGTCACTAAGTGCTTAATGTACATAGCAAGATCAACTGAAACAACCCCTTCAAATAGGTCATGACCCAGGCATGGAGGGAGTCCTGGCTGGCAAACATGATAATATTTCAACTGATTGAAAACGGAGTCAAACTTTATTCCACTGTTCATTTCCTGGTCTACCTGTGCCACACTGTTTTTGTAACTCTCTATGGTTCTTTTAGGACCAGATTTGGTGGGATCTGTTTGAAAAGACACTCTGTCTATGACACAGTACCGGCAAAAATGTGTGCTTTTACTGAAGTTTTCAGTAAACCCGCCAATACTGTGTGATCCCAGATTATCTCCAGTAATGGCAATCACAGAGCCTTTTACTTTCTCATCACCATATTCAATTCCATTTTCCTCCATTTCTTTTAAGTCACTGACTAAAGTGGAGAACACTTTTTCTTGTCCAAAAAATTGGAAATCCTCCTCTCTGCACAACATAACAAGTTGCATTGGATCAATGGAAGACCTGTTGTGTGGTGCAATCTCTGCAAGTGTCATGTACATAGCCAGTATTTTGTGTTTTTTTCTGCCTGAGCCCAGTGGGTTCGCAACTTCGAAAGAATCCTGATACAAGATGACAGACAATGAAGATGGTGCAGCTCGTAAAAGTATATTCTCTTTAATGTTTCTACCATCTCTCACATCTTCCAGAACATCAGGAGTTGTTTCAGTGTCAGCTTTAGCTTGGGCATACTGCTCTTTAACAGAGTTCTGAGTGAGGAGTGACTTTATTGTATCCTTGATGGGCACGTACTGATAGAACCTCTCTTTGCCTTTAGCATCAATGCCCAAATAAGTCTTAGCTGGCTCAACATAGCTAAATCTGCTCTTAAAGAAGGTTTTACGGGTTTGATCGGTTCTAAACACCCCTTCGTTGCACATTTTCAGAAGGTTATCTTTTGAGAGATCATCAAGGAGCCTCTTAATATCACTTTAAGGGACATTCAGCTTTGTTAACTCTTCATGCATCCTAGACAAAAGATGAGTCAGACCAGTGTTGTGCACCTCTTGTATTTCCTCTATTAAGGTCTGAATTGTACTGGCTGGTAACAGCATTTTAGCCTGCATTCGGAGATAAAACATGGCCAGATTGTTCATAAAATCATCTGTGTCCACTTCATCATTTGTGTTATTATCGTCGTCAAAGGTTGTCTCAAAAGTGTGATCTAGTTCACTGTCTGCTGACATATTCAGGCAGGCACAGGTGATGTTAGTAGCACTGGTAGAACTTTGGCTAATACATGGAGAACTAGATATATTCTTGTGTTTCCGATTCAAGTGTGAGGCAAAGGATGAACGGACACGAAAATGTTTTAAACAATTAATATAGGGGCATGACACTTTTGTGCCATCTTTAATATGCCATTGAAGATGTTCACATAAGCTGGAAAAATTTGCTGACACATAGCTACAACCTTCAACAGTGCAAGCCAAATCCACTCCATCAATTTGCCTTTCAAGTCCTGGTTTAGCTGTCTTCTTGTGAAAGCGGTACATGTGGCTTTGAACGGCGCCACGTGTCACAAAAGTGGCCAAGCATTCTGCTATGCCACATGGAAATCTAAAGTTAGCTCGATTTCTGTGTATGCTCAAATGACGAACAAATGCAGTAATTGAAGCTGTGGTGAAATTACAGTGCTTGCATGAGTAATTCATTTTGATGGCAAGCTAACTAGTTATACTCCTAGCGCTAGCTGGATACCTGTGGCTCAGCACAGCCTGACAAGGGTGGCACAGAAATTTTTTTTTTTATTTTGCTCCTAAAATGATAAAGTGATGGTAACATTAATTTACTTACTGATTTTCTGGAGTCCCGACAAGCATTCGGTGGAGGATCCGCGATTCCAGGATGGAAACTCCCGCAGAGGCCAAGGGCGGGAAAAAAATCACTCACTGTAGCACTAACGTTAACGGCTGTGGAGACGTCTCCGTAGGATCTCTCACTGATACGTTTTCGCTGAATTCCTCTCAAGAAAAAGTGAAATAAATCAACACAAAGACGAAAAAAATGAATATAATCAGAAAACAAAGTCTTGTGTAAAGAAACCGAAATTTGACTACTATTATTGATTATTCACGGAGCTATTCTGTCACTAACGAGTCAGAATTGCAAGTGCTGCGTTCGCGCTTTTCCCCAAAGATTCTAGAGCTTTTTAGACTGGGTAAACCCCGCCCACTCTGCTGGCTATCTCGTTTAGTTTTTGATAGTTACCCAGCAGCTGTCTGGCTAATTTTTTAAATTTGGCTGTATGAATAATTCACAAAAAGATTACCGATTGTCTCCAACACCAATTGTTGCACATTAAAGTATAAAAATAGATTTAATTTCGCTAGCTCAACACAAACATTGGCCAGAGTGAGATCCAATTAAAACTGGTGTTGTTACCTTGTTGAATTGATTGGCCGATCACGTTATTCGTTGAACCGGTGTCATTCTGAAGCTATGAGTCTACAATGTAACTAAACATATGACACATAAATGTAAAAGCAAAAAAGCTATTCAAACGTAATATTATTATTAAACATGATATCGATAGAGAAGTGAAGTGGCACCTTTGCTCTTTTCATTTTATTAAACTCATTTTTTATTTATTTATTCCTTTTTCTCTAGGTATGGTTTTCATGTGATCAGTTAAACATTGTAAAATGTTCATTATATACTCTTATTATATAGTCTGAACATTTCTCTTGATATTATGTTAAAATGCATATAATCATTACAAAAGTGTTCTCCATTCCAGAGTAAATGTGGTTTGATAGAGACAATATTTTTTAGCATGGATGTAACTGTAATTTTTTTTTAACAATGTCAGACATACAAAAAAATATTTAGTAGTGCCTTTTTTAAAAAAGTAATGGCAAGACCATGGTACATGTAAACAGAAAAAAAGAGTAGTACTATACTCTGTTTTTTTTTTTTTTTTTTTGTTACGTCGTTTATTAGTTTTATACTTTAGGCATTTCTGTATATTTTAGATCACGTTTAATGTGTTTCAGTGAAGTTTATGTACATTTATTTATAAAATTAATGTTGTATATTGTTGCATAGTTGCATTGTAGACTCATGGCTTAAATATGATGCCAGTTCAACGAATAACGTGATTGGCCAAATCAATTTAAAAGGTAACAATACAATCTTTGATTGGATCTCACTCCGGCCAACGTTTGTGATCAGCTAGCGAAATTAAACCTATTTTTATACTTTAATGTGCAACATGTGGCGGTGGAAACAATCGGTAATCTTTTTGTGAATTATTCATACAGCCAAATTTAAACAATGATCCTCATTGGATAAATGTATGAAGCCCATTTCCGCCAGTGAAAGAAAAAAAAGATAAAACTTAGGTTGTAAAATACAAATCCCATGGTACGCCAGAGTTAAAAGAAAGATAAGATAAGATAAAAAAGGAAAAATACAGTAGTTTACTTTGCTATTTACAGTACTATAGTGGCTATATTGTGATTTTTTTTACAGTAATGCTTTGACTACTGTGATTTCAACTGTAATGCTTAGACTACTGTAATTTTGTCATGTGGACAAGGTTTTACTGTGAACTTCACAACATTCTACTGTAAAAATCATATACAGTAATGTTACTGTGAAATCTAAAGTAAATAACTGTAGATTTCACAGCCATTTTTTACAGTGTGCTGGTAGATGCTGGAACTGCACCAATCTGCTGCTAAAGAGCATCTTTCTCCACTGATGACTATTTAAAATACAGCTTATATTCTGATAAACTCATGCAAGCAACATTTAATGGAGGCTCCTAAAAGCAGCTGTCATTGAGATGCTAATACTTTTGGTTAGCTTCATGAAAATATTACTAGAAGGCCATTTTGCTTCAGTTAAACATCAGATGTCTTCAGCAGCAACTTACCAAACAGGAAGTTCAACCACAGCCACAGGAAGAGGCTTCAGCTAAACACACACTACACTTCCCACAATGCAACTCTTCTCCCAGGGCTGATGTGATGCAGAAAGTGTGACTTTAATGTCCAAGTGTTACAGGTACCAGCTGGCACCATAAACAGTTTATATGCTCTACTGGAAACAGGAGAAATAAATGAGACAAGGCAAACTCTGCGTCCATTTTTCATCTCGCTCAGCAGAAAGAGCGGGAGAGAGGATTTATTAGACATTCACATTTTAAATCCTCCTCTGTTACAAACACTCAATGTTCACTATAAAATAAACATGACTTCAAAATAAAATACAATTTGTCTTTTTTCCATCTTTCAGCAAATACTGAGTAATAATTTGTGTGTGATTAAATAAATCAAAATGACAGTAACCACTATTACCCTGTAAGTTGTATCTTTTTAACTCAAAATAAAACATAACTTATGTTAAATGCATTTTTCATGTCCAGCAAAAGTCATTTTTTACTCTTCCCGAAATGCATGACCTGACAGATTTTTTACTTATTTTTAACCACTTGTAAAATATAAATCACATTTGTTTTTAACATTAGCTTTTAACCATGACATAAACTCAGTTTTTAACTTTAGCTTTTCACATTTTACACAATATCACACATTTCAAGAGTATTAAGATTTAACAAAAATGTTCAAGGAGCTAAAAATAAAGCTCTGTCCGACGTGACTTTGGCAGCAACAGGTGACATTAACAGGCGTGAAAATGCGGCTACTGCCATATGTACATATATATCCACATATTCATAAAACAGCCATTTCAACATATTACACTTCAGGTACTTAGATTAATTTACTAGTCTACCAACCTGGAAACCTGGAGACCGGGCTAACTCTGCATCCGTTTTTCACATAGACAGTAAAAGAAATGGAGTGACCCCATTATATTCAACGGAGACAAGTGAAGTCAATTAGAAGCACACACTTCCTGGGGGTCGAGCGTACTGCGCAGACTCAAACTGAGCTTGATGACGTAGATGTGTGTGTGCTCCTGCCAGGGACACTGCTCTAATTGCATATCTGTGTGTATGAGTACACATGCCCCAGGATGAGTCAAATGCAGACAAAAATCTAACCCTGTGAGTAATAAAGTATCTTCTCTTCTATCATGTAAAAGATTAAAAAAATCATTGCTAAAAAAAGTGAAAACCCCCAGTTGTGAAATTGTCTCCATTGGTTGCAGCATATGCTAATTTTTTACTTTTCTTTATTAAAGCTGAAGATGACATCCCAGTTACAAAGAGGGAGTGTGATGACCTGAACCGGAGACACGGTCAGCTTCAGGAGGACTATGTACACCTGTGTCACACGTTTGACACACTACAAGCAGAAAATGTAAAGCTGAAAGAGGAGCTGCAGAAATCTACATTTCCCTACACCACTGTTAAGTGCAACATTGGACAATTGTTTTTTCTCACAGGACTGACCTCCGTGCTCTTTGAGTGGCTGGTTAGAAAGAATTCTTCAAAAACTTAGAAGACCACCTGTTGGTTATATTGATGAAATTAAGTTTGGGCCTATACAGTTACCCGAAAAGTTGCTTATATTCCTTATAGAAATTACAAAACCCTGTTAGATACAATCAGGGACATGTGACCAATGAGGAAATGCTATTTGTATCAAAGAAATTCGTTAGGAAACCATTCTAACATATGCAAATGTGTCTGTGACAGGGCCTGACATTTTGGGGTGAAATGTGCATAGAAATGTATTTATTTCAATCATAAAAACATGGTGAGATGGCACGATATCTGTTTCATATAGATTAACATCCTCCATATGAGTCAATGTTCAGATTTAATATTTTTATATTGTAACCGTGATACACACTAAACGTAAGCTTACACTGTGCTAGGTTCGAAAAGAGCTAAGTGATATAAACTGTTCCCATTAGTGGTGGAAATTATGATTCTTTTTAGAGATTCGTTCATTTTCAGTTCGTTCACCAAAATGAATCGTTCAGAATCGTTCACTGATTCGTTCAGTGACCATTTCTTGGTATTACACAAAATAAGCCAGCAGATGGCAAAAAAAGAGTGTATTATGTGTTATGTCTTAAGTCAACGAACGTATTCACTTGTTACAAAAACTGATCTGGCTTTATTAAAATGTGTGTATAATCACATTCAATATATATAAAGTCTAATTAAGTTTTTCAGATGAACAAAGCACGAGGTTTTCTTGCCTAATTAGCATTTTAATTGTTTGGTCAGACAGTTTGTATATTATATATTCACATTCATAAATCGGGGATTAAACGTGGAGCTGCTAAATATCAAAACAAGCGTATGTGCACAGTACAGTACTTAACTGCGTTTTGCATTTTTGCGAGATTGACATGCTAAATGCCTGGCAGACTAACCCGGTTTACTCTCATTCATTTAGTTCACGAACGAGATAAGCTATGTGCCAGTTCATTTCATTCACGAACGACATGTATCAGCTCATTCAACTCATTCACGAACAACATGTGTATCAGTTTAGTCATTTCGTTCACGAACGACATGTATCGGCTCATTCAACTCATTCACAAACGACATGTGTATCAGTTCAGTCATTTCGTTCACAAACGACATGTATCAGCTCATTCAACTCATTCACAAACGACATGGGTACCAGTTCATTCATTTCGTTCACGAACGATAAGATCTCCAGATCTAGTTCAGACTCATATGAAACTCGTTCATTAAGGGCGTATTCGTTCACTACATTCAACAAGTCACATGCTCTGTCACATCTCATAATCGAAGGCTATTGGCTCGAGGTTGAGTAATTCTTTGACAGGATGAAATGGTTGTTACCCGGTTCACTGAGCTGCGCATGCGCTGCTTATAGCACCGCGCTGCTGTGGAGGGAGGAACTTCACTGAACGAGAAGTACGAGTCAGTGGATTACGTGAACGAGAACGATTCGTTCACCTAAAAGATTCGTTCAAAAAGAACGATTCGTTCAAAAAGAACGATTCGTTCACGAACGACACATCACTAGTACCCATAAAAGGAAATATCAGACCAGGTAAGTAGTAACCAGTAACTTTTACTCACATTAACTTGCAAATAACAGTTGAAACACAATTGCATAACGTGTATATGAAAAAATAAAAATAAAAAAAATGGGCCCTTTAAAATAAATGATGCCGTGTTTCCACCGCAGGAACTTAACCCAGGAACTAGGGACTTTGGCCTGGTACTCGGTGTGTTTCCACCGCAGGAACCAGGAACTAAATGAATTTCCGGGTAAAAAAATGCCCCTCAGAAAGTCCCTGCTGGCGAGGTAGTACTTTTTCAAAGTTCCGGAACTTTCGGGGGCGGGACTAGGGCGCTAAACATCCTGATTGGTTGAGTTCAACCACCATTTATTCGGATCAACATTTTCAAAATATTACTGTTATTGTGTCATGAAATGTAATTTTATAAGTATTTCAGGCGAGAATGTAGTTGTTTAAAACTCAAATCTGTGGTTTATTTATGAAGACAGCGCCTATTTAAAAATGTGTTTTGAAATGTGATTATGAAAATCTAACAGGTTTTCTTTGGTCTGTATTCAATTTATCTATATGTTAAAATGAAAATAAAAAAAGGCAAATTTATATAATATTTCGTTTCATTGTAATGGCTGTATATATACACATATCCCTGAACTAAGTACATTTCTGCAGCTGTTCTTATGTTAAAATGAAAACGAAAGGAGGCAGTGGTATTTTATATCCTATTTCTTTTTATTGTAAATATACAGAGAGTAGAGTTGTGACGTTCGCGAACGAACCGATTCTTTTGAACGGCTCATAAACATGAACGATGGGAGCCGAGTCGCGGCTGGAGGGGAGCCGTTCTTTCTGTCGTTCTTTTTTCATATGCGTGTTTCACACAGATGCACACAAATGAGCTCCTCCGCGAGACAGAACAGTTATAGGGGGAGGGGCGCACCCAGCGCAGGCCAACCCTTTATAGCGTGATGATATTAGTTATTAGTTGTGCACGCATCCTTCACGTCCTTCACATCCTGCGTGCCTCTGTCATTGGGTAGGAGCGTTGAAAAAAAGCTGTTTTGCACAGACATTTATTGCAGCCCACTTTGTTATTGTTCATTGACTTGAAGGGGCTGATGTTTGCAAAGTTTACAGTAGTAATTGTATGTAGTATGTAGACATTTCCATTTTATTTATTCTAACTTTAAATATTTTTTGTTTTCTATCAAAATGTTCTTGTGTGATAACAATGTTCTTGTGTGGAAGTGTTTGTAGTAAAAGCTGTTTTGCACAGAAATTCATTGCAGCTGGCTTTGTTTTTGATGTTTATTTGAGTAGGTATTGTATGGATAACATAAGTCAACGTAGCTTTACACACACACACACTTTGTACTAAAGGTAAATCCAAAATAGTGATGTCACTGTCTAAGCAGAGGGATTTGTGCAACCCTATGGAATATAGTCCACACATGACAAATGAGGTAATAATCAATATTTCAGAATAATTCAAACTCAGATATTGGTGTGTGATATCTGAGTTTTAATTATTTGACTACAAATCTCACCTCATCATTCTTCCCAGTGATTATTTCCAGGATAAACTGAGATGCCCCCAAGCTGGCTTCTTAAAACTGACTAAATATTTAAAAAGAGCCAAAAGAGCCGTTCTTTTGAACGGCTCTTTGAAAGGAACGGATCGCGAAGATCCGGATCCCCTCAAAGAGCCATAAATCCCATCACTAACAGAGAGGAAAATTGCAGTAGCCATGGTCAGCTGACTGAAGTTATCAAGTACGCTGCTGTTTGCAGATTTACTGGACTTGCTCGTCGCGGACATCACACTCCCGAGACGAATGCACAAAGTCTGAACTACCGAGGAGGATGCACATCCAAAATCAGCGTACTTTGTATTAAGAAATGCGCCCAGAGCTACGTCACCAGTCTATTTGCCTCATCTTCCCGGTACTTTACACCGCGGTGGAAACGCAGAAAGCAACAGGTCTGGGGGGAAAAAAGTTCCTGGGAAAAAAAGTTCCTGGTACAAATGTTCCGGGTAATTTCGGTGGAAACGCGGCATGAGTCTCTGATTTTGTCCTTTTGTAGTCGTTAAAGTCTGTTTTGTGATCACTTTCTGTATTAATCAATCCTGTCAATAGTTGGGTGTCAAAAGTGTGTGTCACCAGTTCTGTGACAGTTCCTCCTTTTAAAAGGAAGTTTGCATTTGGATGAAAGTGGGTACCAGCTCAGGTGACTGATACTGTCCTACCACCAGGGGAAACGTTCGATGAGTTGGTCTGCGTCTCTTCACGATCACACTGGGAGGCTCGCCATCGATAGAGAAGGATCTTCCAAGTAGTTTTCACTCTGTGCACAAGACCTGACCTGTTTTCAAACAGGAAATCTGTTCAAACAGGAAATTTAAAATAATGTTCTATATATGTTGTACAACAGTCATACTAAAGCATAACAACCATGTAACATTAAGAATCACATGCTGCATAATACTAAATTATCACATGTTCAGGCCTATTTATCATACTTTAGTTCAACTTCAAATCTCAACTCAATTTCTAGAATATTACATACACAACCTTATACTTAATTAATAACAGCTGATAATAAATCAACAAAAATGGCATACTGTTATATCCCTGGATTAGAGAAAAACTGTAAACAATACAGGCTCTACATAAATTAAGTTGCAACACATAGCTGTAGTTGCAATATTAATACTCTAATTTGAGTACCCTTTTTAAAACAAAATGTTTTATCTACTCAAAGCAGAATTTAAACATTAAAGTTTAAAATTTCCACTCACAACATTAAAATAAAATCATCATAGAAACCATATAGTATTTTTTATAACATTCTCTTCAATAGAAATGCTGTGTAATTCACCCAGCTATTCCTTAAAACAAAACAAATGGACATAAAAACAGCTGTGTTCAGGTAACTTAAATATCAGCTTACTATTTCTGTACTCTTTGTAAGCTTTGTATCACAGTTAGCAAGCAATATTAACCTCATGCTGTTCACTAGCTTACCGAGACAAATACAGGTGGAAAACAGAGTTTTCCAAACTCTCGGTTGCTCCTCCTTATTCTGTCTTCTGTGTTGGTTCTTTAGCTTACTAATACACTCACTTTTATCACTCTGTTAACTTTATATCTGTAAATTTCCTCTCGTTTCCCGTCGCCATCAATCGTGTTCGTCTTCTCTCTTTCTCTCGCATACTCGCGGACATGGTTGAATCAAGCAAAATTGGCCTCATGTCCTGTCAATCAGGTTCAGCTAGGGAAGGAACTATCACTCCTGATTGGCTGATTTCTTCCTAAGGGATATTACATTGGCTGTTTTTTCCTTAAAGGGATATTAAGCTATTTTGGCAGATTTTTTTCTAAAGAGATATTACACTATTTTAATACAATTTTAAAGTAATTTTAACCCTGTATTACCACTGGGTTACAATATTTTTTTTTCACCCAAGATTTTTGCAAGTGGAGATATACATTTCTGGTAGAATGTCCCTTGAGGTCTCCATCCATTGGTCAATACCATAGACTGTATAAAAACATGGACGTAGAGTCCGTGACGTCACCCGTAGACTCCTGAAGTGTGTTTTTGAAGCCTAAAGTGTGTAGAGTGGGCCGTCGCCATCTTGATTTCTCTCCCGGACAATCAAAAATGGGCAAAAAGGCTGGAGCTAGTTGCTGAAGCCACACCAACCTAGCATGACGGCAGTGTCAGAAGCGGCAATCCACCTGTCACTCAAGGGGCCACGCCCTTAACTATGCAGAACTTTAAGTCTTAATATAATTTAAACGGATGAGTTATAAAAAAAAATCACCCCCCTCACAGTTGTCATTAAGGGCAAAATTAGCTATTTAGACCAAAATAATTTTTTGCACCAGGCTGTAAACATGTTTTTTTCCTGCTGTAAAGTTGGGCATTTTAACATGGGGAGTATATGGGACTGACTCCCTTTTGCAGCCAGCCTCAAGCGGCCAGTCGATGAATTGCAGTTTTAGTCACTTTCTTACAATAGTATGTTCCTGCACAACCGGAGGCTGCAGATTCAGGACCGCAGCCTCACGAGAGAGAGCGGGAGGTTGGCGCTTGGTCAAATACAGACCTCGCACCCCACCACACTCCTGCAGCATGAGGTGAACACAGGCTCTTCAATGATCGTTGTGTGTTTGTGTGTGTGTGTGTGTGTGTGTGTGGTGCCAGATAAAAATGATTATGTTTTGGAAAACCCAAAAAGCTTTTGGAAAAGCAAGTCAGATGTAGAAAAGGGGCCACAAACTGTACCTTCAAGTTTACTGTGTTTTGGTTGGGATATTAAAATGGTGACAAAGCAAGAAAGTCTGGAAAATAAGGATGAGTTTCAGCAGTGGGCGTGTCCGTTCGTTATCTGTCTCGGCTCGGTGTTCATCTTCAGTTCTCTCTTCACAGCAGTTCAGTCAGTGTACTGTTTGAGTAAATGAATTACTCCGGGATATTGATTTTAACTCAGAGGGAGTGACAGTCACATTAAAAAAGTTAACAGTTTAAGTCATTTGTGGATTCATGCATATTGGAGACGCGAACCGTTTAAAACGATTCAGTTCGATTTGGTGAACTGGTTTAACCGGTTCACTAAGAAGAACCGGTTAAATCAAACGATTCGTCAGAGAGAGACGTGCACTACTCTTGTCATATTGTCACAACTATGCAGTGTTCTTAACCACATAATGCATATTTTAGGTTTCAGACGTTTAAATACACATAAATACTAGTAAAACAATACATTTAGAGTTTGAAAAATATGTCTATGGAAGCAACAATAACAATCCATTAAAATTTAATCTGCAGATGTGCTTTATTAATATCAGATACACATAGTGTAAGTAAATATAAAGTTCACTCTACTCTTCACCCAGTTCATCCGCCACTTATTACTTGTATTTCGGGACAGATTGATGAGTTCACGTGCTGTAAATCCGAGTGAAGGGACTCACCGAACTGCAGTGTAAACAAACATGGCGGCGCCCATCTCACATTACAAATCAAGATCAAGGTCATTTAGAAAGGTTTTTAAACAACAAGACACAATAGTTTACACATATTTATGAATTGGAATATCAGATTCTTCATGACATGGTACGCAAGTTAAGAATGTTTTAAATAAAAAAGGAAAAACGAAATAAAAGCAATCCATCTGTCATACAATGTTATAGCAGGCGCGGTGTGTCACGTGACAAACCTGACGTGTCGCCATGGAAACAGTAAGGGGAACGTTCTAAAGGTCGTCTTAAGAAAAACTCACTCTGGGGGGACCGCTGGAATATTTTAAACTCACCACTGAAAAGGTTAAGTAAAATTTAAAAACAAAGGGTTAATCAAATTTACTGGGAGATCCCAAGTAAACTTAACTTAAATATTTCTACTGAAAGCTACTGTTTAGGCTTTTACTTATCAATTTTTTGTAAATTACCTAGCATTCTCTGAGAGAATTGTTCCAAGCTTTTTCAAGTACGTAAAATCCTACTACACATTTTTTTTTTCAGTGTGTAGTAGAGCTGGGTGATGTTAGAGAGAAAGAAAGGGGAAGGAAATTATTCTCTCAGAGCGGAAGAGAAAGACTGTAACGGTTCTCACACA
Organism: Carassius carassius; assembly: GCF_963082965.1. Classification (NCBI taxonomy): domain Eukaryota; kingdom Metazoa; phylum Chordata; class Actinopteri; order Cypriniformes; family Cyprinidae; genus Carassius; species Carassius carassius. The sequence goes on from NC_081760.1 coordinate 38,975,781, forward strand.
GAGCTTGGACTCATATTTAAGTAAGATGTCCAGAATGTGTGTCATTCTGCTCGTCTTTTCCAGCATCTGTACAGGTGAGTTTAGGACTCAGGGCTTTTGTGCAGAGTTTGACATGTTCCTTTCACTGTAAAACCCGACAAGTAACTTAACTCAAACCGTTTGAGGAAACTGATTGCCTTAAACCATTTAAGTTTTAAAACTAACAGTTATGAGTAGGCTACTCTGAACTTAATTCAGTTGAGTTCAGAAAAAGAAGATGTACATTGCATTTAAGTAATTAAGTGATTAACTGAGTGATAATTGAGAATTAGTGATGAACAGCTGCTGTTAACAAACAGAATCACTGAAGAAAAGAGAAACACAAGAACTACTACAACTGACTTCAGACACAGTCTTAGATGAAATCAACTGAAATAAAATACATGAAATCTCTCAAGATCTGATTAAACAACCCCACAAACAGCATCACCAGCTCCACTTATTAATAACCAGACTGACTTTATTTCTGTCAGACGTCTACAGAAGATCTTATTGAGAATGAACTAAGGTTTAGATGTTGATTTATTGTTTCATTTGAAGTAACTGTTATATTGAACTGTTTGGAGTGTAACCTCTGATGAAATAAGTGTTGTGTAATTAGTTAGATAATATAGTAAAAGTAATTCTAGAAGCCAGTGGTTCTGTGATTATCAGTTAATATAAAGGACTTTCCTAACAGTTTGGTCTTCTATGGTGTCAATTAGTCACTAGTGATGTGTCGTTCTTGAACGATTCGTTCATTTTGAACGAATCTTTAATGTGACTCGGGAAGAACGAGTCGTCTCGGGGAGTGATTCGTTCAGTCGCGCATGCGCATTATTCTATAGGTTCTGTTCTAGTAGTAGTGATTCACCTGTCAGTCAATGCAGTCTTGAGCCGGAAAGAGAATTGATTAGTTCATCTCATGAGTCTTCGGGTCGGGTCGAGTCATTCCTTAATCACGTGACAGCCCCGTACGCTAAAACCATAGACAGTAAAAGAATGCAGTAGAAGAAGTGAAGAAGTGAAGTGACATTCAGCCAAGTATGGTGACCCATACTCAGAATTTGTGCTCTGCATTTAACCCATCCGAAGTGCACACACACAGAGCAGTGAACACACACACACACACTGTGAGCACACACCCGGAGCAGTGGGCAGCCATTTATGCTGCGGCGCCCGGGGAGCAGTTGGGGGTTCGATGCCTTGCTCAAGGGCACCTAAGTCATGGTATTGAAGGTGGAGAGAGAACTGTACATGCACTCCCCCCACCCACAATTCCTGCCGGCCCGGGACTCGAACTCACAACCTTTCGATTGGGAGTCCGACTCTCTAACCATTAGGCCACGACTCCCCCTAACTCCCCCGTATTGAGTCTGAGAGAGAATTGATTAGTTAATCTTTCGGTTCTTCGAGTTGTTCGTTCTTTTGTCCCGTGATGTGACAACATTGGCTAGAGTAATTCTTAAATCAGATTGTCTGTATAAACCATACTTTTGTAACATATGACACTTTATAAACATTAAAAAAAACACCGTGTACATACTTTTGAATTGTTGTTTATTGTTTATTTTTGTGCCATTAAAGCTTTGTAACAAAGAGGACAAATTAACTTTAAAAGTACAATATAAAAAAAGAAAAAAAAAGAAAAACGAAATATTGCACAAGCTTTGCTTTTTCTATATATAATAATTTAAAATGAATACGTTTTAAAATAAATAACACTTTTGTGCTAAAATAAAAACTTTATATCAAAGAGGATAACTATTCCCCAAATAATTTCAAACCATTTAAATAAAAATAAATGAAAATGAAGAGATACTAAAGCTACGGAGCCTTATAACAATAACAAATTACCTTTAAAATCACAAGAACAACAAAAATATTGCACAACAAGCTAGTCTTTTTCTAAATAAATACAAATAAATAAGCTTTAAAATAAATAACACACTGTGGCTATATTTTTAGGACTTGCTTTAAGGCATGTTTGCATTAAAAAAAAATAAGCTCCCTGGCCTTGGATGGGCTGAGTCTGTTTCTTCTATCTGAGATAATCTGCCCAGTTTTAGAAAAAAATCTTTCAGATGGCACAGATGTGGCCACAATGCAAAGTCTTGTCTTTGTGACTTCAGAAAGGCTTTTGTATACTGGTGAACATCTCCTCCACCAGGCCAGAGGGTCTGATGTGCGGGGTAAGAGTGGCTCTGCAAGGTAGGCCTGCACCTTTATAGCATCTGAGGTCTTAGAAGAGGTAGCAGAAGGCCTCAAGCTTGCTACCCTCTCGTCAAAGTCTTCCCAAAACATGGCCCCTGCACTGGATCTGAAGTATCCTCCTCACTCTGAGCTGGGTTAAAACTGTTAAAGCTGAAGTTATCATAACCTTAATGTTTTAAACTAACATTAATAATTCAAATTCAAAATTTTATTTGCTTTTAATGTATATGTCATTATGTCCTTTTTTGAGCAATCTTCTTATACATATCTTACACCAATATGTCAAGTCTGCCTAGGAAAAGCAATTATTATACCAGCAAACTCAAAATTGGAGTAAAAATGAACAAACTAGTATAAATACTTTTTATTGTAAGCTTGAATTATTATATTATTATATAGTCTAGTGTTTATTTAACGATAAACAGTCAAAAAGACAAATTAATCAATATTTTATTTATAACAGGGTTTTATTTATTTATAAAATAATAACAAACCACAGATCCTCAACAAACAGTAACAAAAACACAGTGACAGAAATGTCAGAAATAGCGTATGGGTCTGTCACGTGATTAAGGAACGAGTCAAACTCGACCCGAGACCCGAAAGACTCATGAGATGAACTAATCAATTCTCTTTCCGACTCAAGACTGCGTTAGTTTTGCGTATGGGGCTGTCACGTGATTAAAGAATGACTTAAACCCTAGGACTTCTTGTCAGATGAGAGGTGAGGTGAGCTAATCACAGACTAAAGACCCAGGTAAAGAATGATTTTTTTTATTTCTATATCTTATAGCATTTTAATTTTATATTGTTTTTACTGTGATCAACATTTGCGTAAGTACTAGATGTGTTGGACAAGTAACACGTAACATTTTGCTAAAATGAACGAAATGACTCGAAAAAAGATTCGTTCATATTGCTGAACGAGACTCTAAAGTCAGAGTCTGTTAAAAGATCCGAACTTCCCATCACTATTAGTCACACACAGACATCAATAATCAGAATATGAACCTCAACAATGGTTACCAAAATAAGAATAAAATGCAGCAGAGCATGCTGGGAGCCATAGATTAGTTTTGTCATAGACATATAATACCTAGACGCCTCATTGGCAGCTCTCAGCCGTTGCTGCGATACGTCAATGCGTCCGCCATGTCAGTGAGGGCAAGACTGCCTTAAAAATACATGGAAGTAAACGGGGAGCTGCGGTTTTTTCTGAATAAAAACATGATAACGTTCACATTTATCAACCGATTTCAGGTTTAGTATAACTGTGACATATGCATGTAATGTAATTTGAATGTACATTCAATTAAATGTAGTATTTTTATTGCTTTCTCTTTGTTTAATCCCAACATTTTTTTTTCTTGTCTCAGGTCAAAACACAGCTCATTCCCTTTGAAATAATTCATATAATATGAATAATACCATAATAAATAACAGAACAACAATAGATTAATAATAGCAAGAAGAATATGTAATATCAAGGGTGGAATAATACAGAATAGACAAAATGAAGAATAAATTAATAGTTAATTATAGAGTAAAATAAATAATTGTGAAATGTAATTTTAAAATACTATTTGTGTAATAACTATTAAACAAATTAAGACACAACTAATGACAGAACACAAAAAATTGTGGACATGAATTACAAATTGTGTTTAATTAATGAGCTCCTTAAGTATAATATATACATGTACACACACATACACACACACACATATATATATATGGGGGGGGGGGGGGGTTGGAATATGAGCAGGGTCATTCTGTCGATTCATTCAGGACTGCTCTGGGTTTAGTACAAACACAACATTAGTCTGTGGAGGTAGAGTCCTGTCTCGTCTCTAAGCAAGAACAATCCTTCTACAGCATTTATTAATCTTAGTTGATGTTAATTTCCACATTTACTAATGCATTATTTAAATCAAAAGTTGTGCTTGTTAACATGAGTTAATGCAGTGTGAATTAGCATGAACTAACAATGAATAACTGTATTTTCATTAACTAACATTAACAAAGATGAATAAATACAGTAATAAATGTACTGTTCATTGTTTGTTCATGTTAATTAATGGATTAACTAACATTAATGGACCATGATTCTAAAGTGTTACCACTTAATCTTTATAAATAAGTAACGTTAACGGTAGTGATGCTTTAGCTCCATCACTAATCTAGACAGTCAAAGTGCTCACTGTAAATATTGTGCTCATAAAACCATTTAGTTTATGAAATAAACGTAAATAAGAATTCATTTAAACTTTGAATTATTATAAAGTCTCAGCTTTCACTGCTAACTACGTTAGCGATATCGCTAGCTATTATTAATAGTCTGACACTAGTGGCTAATTAAGCTGTCAACATAATGTTAAAAATGACCAAAAACATCGAGAAATAACGGTTGAGCGTTACCTATTAAAGATAACACCCCGAGATCTGTTTTTATTATCGTGTGACGGTTTGTAGGTGTCCAATCTGTCGATGAGTCAGGTCTGTTTTCTTCTGTCCTGATGTGAGAGTTATGAGAGTTGCCCGCTCCAATATGGCGGCGACGTTGACGTGCGGTCCAGCGGCCAATGAGGCGTCTAGGTATTTATATGTCTATGAGTTTTGTACTATAATAATACCCAGCATGCATTGCAGGAAGGTTTTTTTTTGTCACCATTGTTGAGGTTCATATTCTGATTATTGATCTCTGTGTGTGACTAATTGCTGCCATTGAAGAAATATGCATGAGCTTATATTGTTTGGTGACTTTATGTATACTGATTACAACAAAACAACCGGCTCTTTGAATATCTTCCATTATAATCAACTGAAGTAATTATACAGTATCTGTTTAGTCAAATTCAGAACTTTGTACAGCAACATAATTGATGATTGTCATCATTAGTAAGTTGCATAACACCCAATACCTTTTAATATTTTCTCTGGGATTTTGAGTTATATCAAACATGCTTCAGAAACACACAGTTATAACAGCCAGCGAAAACACTAAAACAAAAATCAAAGGTCAAGAGCCCAACTAAAGCAAACTCTGATCTCTAACATGGTTACTTCAAATGAAACAATAAATCAACATCTAAACCTTAGTTCATTCTCAATAAGATCTTCTGTAGACGTCTGACAGAAATAAAGTCAGTCTGGTTATTAATAAGTGGAGCTGGTGATGCTGTTTGTGGGTTTGTTTAATCAGATCTTGAGAGATTTCATGTATTTTATTTCAGTTGATTTCATCTAAGACTGTGTCTGAAGTCAGTTGTAGTAGTTCTTGTGTTTCTCTTTTCTTCAGTGATTCTGTTTGTTAACAGCAGCTGTTCATCACTAATTCTCAATCAGCACTTAGTTAATCACTTAATTACTTGAATGCAAAGTTTTAAAACTTACATGGTTTAAATCAAGGCAATCTGTTTACTCAAACGGTTTGAGTTAAGTTAACTTGTCGGGTTTTACAGTGTTGTTTTTACTGTGGTTTTACATGACTTTCAGCCTCAAGTAGATGATACTTGTAAATTATTATTCTGGTCTGATAATATCTCTTGCTCACACATAACTGATCTGTCTAATGATATTTCTGTTTTCAGTTGTTGTTGGTGCTCCAGTTACAGTCAGAGGACTCAGAGGAGAGAGATTTAACATCAGATGCCCTTATGAATCTGGATATGAATCAAATTCAAAGTATTTGTGTAACGGCGAGTGTAGAGACAGAAACATCATAGTTAAATCAGGATCTCGAGCTAAAGACCAGAGATTCTCTCTGAGAGACAACAGGACGACCAGAGTTTTCACCGTCACCATCACTGACCTGAGATCAGAGGATGAGGGACAATACTGGTGTGGAGTGGAGAGGAGTGTAATTAAAGATGTCTATTCAGAGATTCTGTTGCTGGTTAAACAGGGTAAGTGATTAATTGTATTAGATGGTAATACAAATGTGAGTGAATCATTGAATCTTGTAAGTTGACTCATATTGTACTGTTGAGTTGATTGTGTGTTTAGACTTTAGTGTGTGCAGTATAAAATACATCTTCACGTCAGAGATTACGTGAAAGATCATATGTGTTTTAAAAGAAAATCGCTGTGAATTCATCTGAATAAATGACTTTAAGTTGATCTTTCTTGTCATCCATCAGATAATAAGACGACTGAGGTTTCAACTATCAGCCCTTTTACAGTAACATCATCATATTTCAGCACAACAGAAACACATCCACAATCCAGCAGCATCTCAATCACAGATCAGCACAAATCACCAGGTCAGTTCATCTGTCTGTCACTCTATATAACTCTTATTTCATGATGATTGCTTCATGTGTTAATGTCTTTCTGCAGATGCAGTGTCTGAAATCCATCTCTGTGTTAAAGACTGAAGCTTCAGTCTCCAGATATTTGCTTCTTTGTTATAATGTGCTTTAAGGTGCTTTGGATAAGAAAGTGTCTTCAATTGAAAATACGAATTGAAAATGTTCATGTTCATAAAATTATTTCTGTTTGTACATTAAGGAAAATAAGCAATTGTCTTTTTGCAAGTTTGCCATTTTTATTTCTTTAATACCTTTTCATTGTACCTAGAAGCTTATTATACGTGTTGGTTTATTAGAAAGATACCACACAAACTATTTTATTGATTATATTGAAAACAGTTTATTAAGAAAGACACAACGTATTGTATTAAGCATTTATTAAGAAAATGTTATAGCATATATCGATAGATGTATATCTAGGAATGAAACATGTATTAGAAAGGAAGGTTGAATGCTGTGTTGCAGACGCAGCGAAGGAGGCATCTAAGAAGAAAGTCTTGAAGATGAAGAATGAGAAAATGGAGGGCTTTACATATACAATAATAAAAATATACTAAATTATAACTAAGAAGCTTGCCTGTCTGAAGACTCTGATTTATAGATTTGAGCAGAACAGACCACAGGGAAGTCTTCTGTGACCTATTTTGCGAGCATAAAAATTTATATGCTTATGGGATAGGACCGACTTGATTTTCTTTACCTAACCTGAAAATAAATAAAATAAGGTAGAAGGTGTAGGGAATTTAGCACTGTAAAACATCATGTAGTGCTCCTTTTATGTGTTCATGTTCTTACCACATAAGCAGCACGCTCACATTTCATGGTGCTTTTCTCTGTCCTTGACTAAATAAAAGAGAGTGAATCAAGGAGAACAGGAAATACTACAGTTCAACTTGATCAGCCCAACATCAGTAAGCACACAGACTACACTACCCATGATGCACCGGTGCCCTGACTGATTACATAGAAAACCACTGTATGTGGATCAAGACCCTCCCACTTCTTAAAGGAGAAGTGAAGCAGTAATACAAGTTTACGTTATTTACTAAAGTCACTTCCACTTTAATAAAAAAACATATAACAAACATGATTAATGTAAGTGTTTTAAATAACAATTTATGTTTTGTTATCGCTTTTAGTGAAAGGGCACCACCATTGTGCAATTCAACAGTGTGTGACGTCACAGGGTTGGTTTCACAGAACCTGATTTTACCAAGTGAGACATGTTCCTGGGACAACATCTTTGTTGACCCTGGAACAACATTGTGAGTAACCAATCAGATTTGAAGAACAAATTTATAGATTTTGTGAAGTTTACGCTTAACATCACTGTTAGGTGCTTGTACATCAGTGTCATTCATCTATGATTTCCTCTGACTTTAGGGATTACTCATGGTTAAGGTTAGGTTTAGGTGTAGGGATATGGTCAAGAATACATTTTTGGAGTAAAATGTTGTTGACCTAGGAACACATTTAACTCAGCAAAATCAGTATGTGCGGTTGGTTTCACTCCATTAGCCACAGAATTAATAAAAGCATTTCTTTACTTTAAAAAAAAAAAAAATGTGATTGGTTTTCACCATATGAATATCGAACACTAAGCTGTCTAAATCATGATGTTTTGATCATGGTTTGCCAAACATTGTTTTCTAAAGTGAGGTGCAACATATAAAGGTGCTTCATATAAAATCACTGATATGGCAGACTTTTCAGACATATTTGCATAACACTGGCTCGTTCACCAGTAATGGTATGAAAGATATATGGAAAGATAGCTTATGTTGACCTGCGAATACAATGTGCTTACTTCCTCAAGTTTATCATTCTTCCCAGCCTTGAAAACTTAAATATTAAAGTGTTTTAAGGCATTCAAGCACAAGAGAGTACTAAAGAGATTTCAATGCAGTACTCGCGCGCTGTGACAGACTGGTTATGTGTGTATGAACGCACGCTAAAAGCTGCAGCTCGGACAGCATATGCGAGTAGCAATTCGAGTTTTTTTTTCTTGTGTTCTTGAGCAAATGCATGCAAAATTATGTCAGATTGACCATCTTGACGAGTCTCCATGGAAAGCATTGCTTCTGACCCATCTTCATCCCAAACAACTTCTTCCACCCGTAACGTTAGCACTGCTTATTGCACTTATTATGGGTTTAACAGACCTTTTAAGTTTATCTTTCTCAATTTCAAAGCAAACATGCGTTCAAAAAGTAAATAAATGCTTTTATTAATTCTCTGGCCAATGGAGTGAACCCTGTGACGTCACACACTGGAATTAGCCTTTCGCCGGCCCCTCCCCCAAAATGGCCATTGTCCAATCACACATCATAGCAACCGTTACTATGTGAGGCAGTTCCGACAAACTTTGACTCCAAGCAAGATGGTGAAGCGGTGCGCCCACGGCGTTTGTAAATCGGACACTAGAATAGAGCTGTAATCGGGCCTTAAAAGTTAGGCCCGACAGGACCTGAGCCCAACAGAGTTCGGCCCGAGCCAGACAAGTACATTTTGATTGACAGCTTTTTAAAAGCCCGAACCCGTTTACAGCCCGACATTATTCAAATGTACGCACGCACACAGCTCTTTTGCCTTTTGTCAAGAATGAGTCATTTATACATGTTTTAACATAATTTATACATGACTAACGTAATAGTCCACTTGGAAGGAGGGAAGTCGTGGCCTAATGGTTATCGAGTCGGACTCCCAATTGAAAGGTTGTGAGTTCGAGTCCCGGGCCGGCAGGAATTGTGGGTGGGGGGGAGTGCATGTACAGTTCTCTCTCCACCTTCAATACCACGACTTAGGTGCCCTTGAGCACAGCGGCAAGGAACCGAAACTCCATCGGTGACAGAATGGAGAAAAAAACTTTAGGAGAAACCAGGCTCAGTTGGGGGGCCAGTTCTCCTCTGACCAGACGAAACCAGTAGTTCAATTCCAGGCTGCAGCAAAGTCAGACTGTGCAGAAGAATCATCTGTTTCCTGTGGTCTTGTCCTGGTGCTCCTCTGAGACAAGGTCTTTACAGGGGATCTGTATCTGGGGCTCTAGTTGTTCTGGTCTCCGCTGTCTTTCAGGGCAGTAGAGGTCCATTCTAGGTGCTGATCCAGCATCTGGTCTGGATACGTACTGGATCCGGGTGACTGCAGTGACCCTCTGATCTGGACACAGACTGGATCTGGTGACCTCGGAACAAGAGAGAAACAGACAAATATTAGCGTAAATGCCATTCTTCTAATGATGTAGCAAGTACATAGGGTGTTATGGGAAGTGTTTCCGGTTCCGGTTTACCTAATTAATGCAGCCTAAAAATCCTTTAACGGATTTGGATAATAAAAGCATATTAGTATGTTATGTGTATGCCAGGTTAAAGAGATGGGTCTTTAATCTAGATTTAAACTGCAAGAGTGTGTCTGCCTCCCGAACAATGTTAGGTAGGTTATTCCAGAGTTTAGGCGCCAAATAGGAAAAGGATCTGCCGCCCGCAGTTGATTTTGATATTCTAGGTATTATCAAATTGCCTGAGTTTTGAGAACGTAGCGGACGTAGAGGATTATAATGTAAAAGGAGCTCATTCAAATACTGAGGTGCTAAACCATTCAGGGCTTTATAAGTAATAAGCAATATTTTAAAATATATACGATGCTTGATAGGGAGCCAGTGCAGTGTTGACAGGACCGGGCTAATATGGTTATACTTCCTGGTTCTAGTAAGAACTTTTGCTGCTGCATTTTGGACTAGCTGTAGTTTGTTTACTAAGCGTGCAGAACAACCACCCAATAAAGCATTACAATAATCTAACCTTGAGGTCATAAAAGCATGGATTAACATTTCTGCATTTGACATTGAGAGCATAGGCCGTAATTTAGATATATTTTTGAGATGGAAAAATGCAGTTTTACAAATGCTAGAAACGTGGCTTTCTAAGGAAAGATTGCGATCAAATAGCACACCTAGGTTCCTAACTGATGACGAAGGATTGACAGAGCAACCATCAAGTCTTAGACAGTGTTCTAGGTTATTACAAGCAGAGTTTTTAGGTCCTATAATTAACACCTCTGTTTTTTCAGAATTTAGCCGTAAGAAATTACTTGTCATCCAGTTTTTTATATTGACTATGCAATCCATTAGTTTTTCAAATTGGTGTGTTTCACCGGGCTGCAAAGAAATATAGAGTTGAGTATCATCAGCATAACAGTGAAAGCTAACACCATGTTTCCTGATGATATCTCCCAAGGGTAACATATAAAGCGTGAAGAGTAGCGGCCCTAGTACTGAGCCTTGAGGTACTCCATACTGCACTTGTGATCGATAGGATACATCTTCATTCACTGCTACGAACTGATGGCGGTCTTATAAGTACGATTTAAACCATGCTAATGCACTTCCACTGATGCCAACAAAGTGTTCAAGTCTATGCAAAAGAATGTTGTGGTCAATTGTGTCAAACGCAGCACTAAGATCCAATAAAACTAATAGAGAGATACACCCACGATCAGATGATAAGAGCAGATCATTTGTAACTCTAAGGAGAGCAGTCTCAGTACTATGATACGGTCTAAATCCTGACTGGAAATCCTCACATATACCATTTTTCTCTAAGAAGGAATATAAGTGTGAGGATACCACCTTTTCTAGTATCTTGGACAGAAAAGGGTGATTCGAGATTGGTCTATAATTAACTAGTTCTTTGGGGTCAAGCTGTGGTTTTTTGATGAGAGGCTTAATAACAGCCAGTTTGAAGGTTTTGGGGACATATCCCAATGACAATAAGGAATTAATAATAGTCAGAAGAGGATCTATGACTTCTGGAAGCACCTCTTTTAGGAGCTTAGATGGTATAGGGTCTAACATACATGTTGTTGGTTTAGATGATTTAACAAGTTTATACAATTCTTCCTCTCCTATAGTAGAGAATGAGTGGAACTGTTCCTCAGGGGGTCTAAAGTGCACTGTCTGATGTGATACTGTATCTGACATCTGAATGGTTGCAATTGTATCTCTAATAGTATCGATTTTAGAAGTAAAGTAGTTCATAAAGTCATTACTGCTGTGATGTTGGGAAATGTCAACACTTGTTGAGGCTTTATTTTTCATTAATTTAGCCACTGTATTGAATAAATACCTGGGGTTATGTTTGAGAAGAAAAGTAATCAGATCTAGCAGTTTTTAATGCTTTTCTGTAGGATATGTTACTTTCCCGCCAAGCAATACAAAATACCTCTAGTTTTGTTTTCCTCCAGCTGCGCTCCATTTTTCGGGCTGCTCTCTTTAGGGTGCGAGTATGCTCATTATACCATGGTGTCAAACTTTTTTATACCATGGTGTCAAACTTTTTTGTTCACAGTGTGTTTGTGTGTGTTCACTGCTCTGTGTGTGTGCACTTCGGATGGGTTAAATGCAGAGCACAAATTCTGAGTATGGGTCACCATACTTGGCTGAATGTCACGTCACTTTTTTTTTTTTTTTTTTTAAGTTTGAACAAAGAAATAAAATAAGTCCTCTGTGACATCGTAACATCTCAGAACTCTAAATAGCCCTAGGTATAGACTCATTTAGCTCATTTGAGGTACAGGTCATGGTGTTTCTCAGATTTCGCTTTTTTTTCCCTCCACGGCATACTTTAACCCCTTTTGCCTCGATCTGGAGGATATCGTGGAGGTATTACTCCAAAAAAGGTCACTGACACGCACGGGTATACCTCGTCCCGTCATGGCAATATGTCGCGCTGGTCGTGTTTGACCATTTGTTTGTCGGAAGTAGCAACAGTAACTAAGGGGGGCGGGGCGGGGCAAACATGTTTGTTTTGTTTTTTGAAGTGATAATCAGTTTACTTAATAATGTTGACTGACAGATTCACTTCCTCTTTAAGACCAATAATCTCAGACACCCTTACTTTTACCATCTCTAATTGAGTGCTTATGTTTGTCCACTTTGTCCAATTCTGGATTGCTAGTGCATTTGTATATTTATTTTATTTTATTGTTGTATGTGAGTTAATGTGTGTTGTATCAATCATTTTCTCATCAGATGTTAGGCTCAAGGTTTGTCGATCTGGTTAGTTTCATCTGTTCACTGCTGGTAGATGCTGGAATTGCACCGATCTGCTGCTAAAGAGCATCTTTCTCCACTGATGACTATTTAAAATACAGTTTATATTCTGATAAACTCATGCAAGCAACATTTAATGGAGGCTCCTAAAAGCAGCTGTCATTGAGATGCTAATACTTATGGTTAGCTTCATGAAAATATAACTAGAAGGCCATTTTGCATCAGATGTCTTCAGTAGCAACTTACCAAACAAGAAGTTCAACCAGAAACACAGGAAGAGGCTTCAGCTAAACACACACGACACTTCCCACAATGCAACTCTGCTCCCAGGGCTGATGTGATGCAGAACGTGTTACTTTAATGTTTTAGTAATACTCTGGTTATTTACAGTCTTTGACATGCTGCCAAATTACCAAAGAAAATAACCAGCAAACATGTTTCATACGCCTCAATGCTTGTTTTTTTTTTTTTTTAATGAGAATAATGAGCTGAAATTATTTCTGTGATGTTACAAATCATTTTGATAGTTACCATTTTTTCCTGTGATTATGGAAATTATTATTTTCTTTGAAATATTTGACTTGTAATTAACATGTTTTGAAATACTAATAACGTAAATATACCACAATTTAAACAGCGAAGCTCAATTATATGTTTTTAAATAGAAAATATATATTTAGTTTCAACCTTCATATACCATAATATATTTATATATGTATTTCAGGGGCAAGACAATAAATTTTAGTAACCTACATTCAGACTAAATATAAATGTGCATGGCCTACTAGAGAATAAGAAAATATTTAAAGTGAAATTTGAATGTTTCATATTTAATAATGTTTTAATATATTTTTTTTATTTTATTTTATTGCTTTTTATTGTTCTCTTGCAGAAGTTTATTAAAATGTGTTATGTTCACAATTTTTTCTTCAAAAGTGAAATTTTCTTTGATTGAAATATACAGTATGAGGTAATATATATTTGAAAAATATTACAAAATAAACTTGCAAAAAAAAGTATTTCTTTATTTCCTTAATTGTTTCCTATATGGGGTTGTAGCAGGAAAATAGCAGAAGGGCAACAGAAAAGCACTTGACTGTATTCGATGCAGAACAGAAACAGAGAGGAAACAGGCTGTGGTTTGTGAGATCACGGTTCATTTCCTCGTCATTTTTTCACACGTAACGCCTCAACATCACATGAAAACAGACACACAGTCCATCAGCGCTAGTCTTTGACTCTCACCGTGAGATGAGCAATGAACTTAGTGTTTAACTCTACACCAATAGAAGAGAGCAGCATTAGCAGTATTACTGGAGATTTGAGTTTAAGAAAGTCTTTTGAGGAACTGCAGAGTATCACACTGATTTTCTGAACTCAACCCGAGAAGAAATGAAGCTCCTACGAACAGTTTCTGTGTTTCTGATGATGGGTACGTGCTCAAAGATAATACAAGTGTTTATTGTCTATAAATATGGCTTATTTTATCAATGTATGTGAGTAAATCAGTGTGTGTGTGTGTGTGTGTGTGTGTGTGTGTGTGTGTGTGTGTGTGTGTGTGTGTGTGTGTGTGTGTGTGTGTACAGTGAGCAGTTCAGAGTGTGTGGACATTACAGTGACGGGAACAGAAGGAGAACAAGCAATTATTAAGTGTCCTTATGCTAAAGGATATGAAAAATCCTACAAATACTTCCAGAAAGGAACTTACAAACAGAACATCATTTTAATACAGTCTAATGGAGGAGTGTCGTCAGTGTTTGACGGCAGATTCTGGCTGCGTGATGATCATCGGATGAGAACATTTACAGTGATCATCAGAAACCTGAGTTTGGCAGATGCTGGACTGTACGGCTGTAGAGCTGGATGGGGAGAATATAAACTAATCAAGCTGCATGTGATCAGAGGTGATTCATATTCAATACTGAACAACAATCTTTCATCCATGGTGTTCATGTTTCATACTGTAGGTAATAGCTGTTGTATGTATGTATTTGCTTGATTTAAACAATGTGAGCTTGTTTCTCAGCTCCACAGAAAGCAATACCGGTCCAGATCTCAACCAGCACCCTTCGCCCGTATACAAACACCAGCACTGACCACAGCAGCACAGGTTCCTGAACACACCATCACTGACTCCACCCTCAGACACCTTCACACACATGCATTACTGTAAAACTACTGCTAATGTGAAGTCACTGGGTTTATATTGATAGTTTGCCTGATTCTCCTCAGCTTCTGAACACATTTTCAATGCAACATTCATGATAGTGGTGCAATTAACCTAATTAAGAGTTTTCAACTAGTTCTGACTAAACAGTTCATGTCTCAAACTTGCACAAACCTGGAAACTTTAGTTTCATCAACACCTCAGCATCTGTAAAAAAAAATAAACCAAACTGGCTGGTGGCCTCAAATCTCAAATAACTGAAAGTTAAACATTTAATTGTATTGCTTTCCTGAAGCCATCTCTTGTTTCTACAGTTGATGAGACTGCGTGTGAAGGGCTCACAGTAAAATTATTTGTAACTAATTAATTTCAACATGAATGCAGCATTCCTTTACATGGGTTTTCCAGGATGTCTTAACATTTGCATTCATGCAGCTGACAGACTCTTTTATCCAAAGCATCAGTTTATTTTTGCTTGTGAGCAGCACATTCACATTTCTCTCTCTCTCTCTCTCTCTCTCTCTGTCAGTGACTCATCAAACAGAAGGTGAAACGACAAGAACAACGACAGGAAACACAGCAGTTAATCTCAATCAGCCAAACACTAGTAAGCACACAAACTACAATACCCACAATGCAACTTTCCCCTGTTTGATTATGTAATGTATTCTGGAGAAAGGTGATTGGTTTGAACACTTGTAGAGACACATCTGAATTCTTGTGGCTCTCGATGAAGATGATTAAAGTGAAGCACACATCAGATTTCCTGCGGTTAAGCTGCTTTCACAGAAGCGCTTTCCTCTGAGGACTGAGGTTTACCGTTGAGGTTTCACTTCGGTTACACAATATAACGACACATTTCTAATATTATGTAATACAGATCTGGCTTCTGTTGCTGTTGGTCTGGGTTCGGTTCTGCTGGTTCTGGTTCTGTGTTCTGGAACGTTCCTCATCCTGAAAAAGAGGAAAAGGAAATCTGGGACAGGTAACAGTTTATGTGTGATTATAAAGTAATTATTTAGTATTTAGTATTTGTCTTGATTTTATTTTCTCTTTTCTCTCTTTTCTCGCTCCATTCAGCTTTATTTCAGCAAAATGTGCCACACAACACAGAGGTGTGTGATCAAATATTTACCTGTACAGGTTCAGAAATATGTTGTGAATACCATCAGACGAGTAAATATTCTTATGTGTTGTTTTTAGATTGCGCGTATGTATGAGGAGATTCCAAACAGTGATGACATCACCACAGCATCTTCGTCCAATCAGACGCCTGCATCACATCATAGCACCCGCCCACAAGTCTGTACTGTTTATGCCACAGTAACCAATCAGCAGCCAAATCCCCGTCACACCCACTCGACCAATCAGGTGACGAATACAGACTGGGATTATTATGCCAATATTAAGTTTCCTGTGCCAGCAACAGACAGAAGAACAGAACTGATCTACACAACAGCAACACATCCGCAAAACATCAAGACAAAAATATTCAGTGATCAAACATAATTAAAAAAGACTGTCAAAACTTCTTCCACAGACACTTGCTCTGATGTTACAAGACATGAAGGAAATTTAACCGTACAATCTTATTTTTAATTATCAATATTTTTAGCAGTATTTTGTAAACTGTATCATATTACTAACAATAAAAGTTACTAAAAATAAAATACTGTGTGAACTGAAGTATTCTTTATAATCAGTACACCTCCAGTGGGGACCTTGATATGAATTTAATGTCAAATACTGTATTAGTCAAGACTTGAACAAAATACTGTAATATCATTTTAAATTCAGTTTGGACAGTTTCTGGACCATACAACTATTACACACAGTACAATGAAACCCAAATGTGAGCCTGGAGCTCAAGACCAGTCTCAAGTCATAGAGAAAAAAACACAAACTGCATTGTTTTGACACTGTTGTCACTTCATTACCTGTTTAAAATAATCCATTAAACAAGTAGTGATTTAAGGAGCGTGAACTTTCAGTTCTAATTGTTTGAGCGTTGTTTCAATGACACATCCACAACAGAGGAACTAATTCCCAGGTCTATCCTCCTGAAGGGTTATAGCAACTAGATTGAGGGTTATATCCATGATGTTGAAGGTAAACAGTTACTTTTTCGACTTTCTTGTGAGGTTAGCTTTAGCTTAGCATACTGCATAGAAGATCACAATAGAGCTAATGTTACTGAATGACCTAACCCAGCCGGCAAATGACCAACCTTCAACGTTGAAATATGTTTGAAATAAGGTCAGTTGTTGTTTTAACGCTGAAACAACGTTGATACAACGTTTAAAGCTGAACGGTTGAAAAACAGTCTGCCCATGACCAACTTTCAACGTTGAAATATGTTTGAAATAAGGTCAGTTGTTGTTTTAACGCTGAAACAACGTTGATACAACAGTGAATCAACGTTACAATATCAACGTTGATCCAATTTGCAAAATCGAAAGGTAATTCAACGTTGATTCAACCATGGTGCCAACGTTGTTTCAACCTTCAATCAATGTTGAAATGCCGGCTGGGATTACATACTGATTGTATGTGCTGCTAACATTAGCCTTTTAGCCAATTCAAAGTGTTGAACTGTAGTGGTTGATGTCCATGATACCTGTGGTTTACAGTGAAGAGAAACAAAGCAGGCTGTAGTGTTAGGGCCACTAACATTTAAAATGTAACTGTGATTACCACCTGGAATGTATCCATTTCAACAAAAATGAATGGGAGGAGCTGAAGTGTAAGCTTGATTTTTTTTCTTTTACAAGCTGTTTCTTACCTGTTCTTTGCAACAAGAGTGTAAACAGAAACAAAAGCTCAAATTACCTTTTGCAGAATTCTTAAAGGGATAGCTCATCCAAAAATAAATTTGGTCATCACTTGCTTATTGAGTTGTGCCAAACCTGCATAAATAAATTTTTGTATGCTGGACACATTAGATAGTTTGAGGAATGTAGGTAACAAAACATTTGGCAATAGGCACTGACTTTCCATAGTATGGAAGAAAAAAAGTCAACGATTAACTGTTTGGTTACTTGCATTCCTCAAAGTATTTTCTATGTTCATTAGGAGAAAGAAATCCACACAGGTTTGGAACAAATTTATGGAAAGCAACCTGTAAAAAAAACCTATTGATTTAATTTACCATCTTTATAAACTGTAAATATGACAAATGAAACTGGATTCCAATTTTTTTTTTTTTTAATTCTCTCAAACTTCAGACATGTCTAAAAAATATTAATATTACAAATTTTATTACAAAGAGAAACTAATTAAAAGGTAAATTTTTATATTGAAATGTCTGTTGCATTTTTGTTACAAGAATGTGGTAAGAATTACAATAAGATATGTAAAAATTCAGTATTATAAAAATGTTAGCATTATTTTTAAAAAAAACAATACATTTGTGTGTATTACATTTTCTTAAATATAAATTGTAATCCAATATAGAAACTATATATAATAAATATACAAATTTCACTTTTGTGAATCCATGTGCACTTTTTTTGGAACATTTATACGTTCACTCAAAACAGTGGACCATGTAAATTTGCGAGGATACCACACACAGTCCAGAGCTGATTTACAGAACCAGCCTATGACAAAGGAATCACCCGATCAAAAATGTGATATTCCTTGATTCGACGAATGGCCCCTTCAATGCGAATCCTCAAACAAGCAATGTTATGTGTGTGTGCGCGAGCTCCTCATGGCTGAACTGTCCACTTGGGCCGAGAAAAGGTGGAATAACTACTGTGACTTGATGAATTTCATCAAGTAGGTCTTTGATTAAATGCCTTTGTCTACCATCACAGCATCACCCTCTTCAAGAAGATTCAAAATGCCAGATGACTAGGTGATCTCTATCAGAGATGCTACCTGTGTAAAGACTGCTCACAAACGTCATGCTCCCATCCGGGGAAATTCCGACCAGAGATTTAAGTGTAGTTGTGCCTTTGTAGTGTGAGTAAGTCACCTTCAGTACCTTAGAGCTGGCAGTTTGGACTCGAACTTCAGTACAATCCAGGATGACTCGGTGGTTTTGGGGTAGAGAGCTTTAAAATACTCTGGCATCTACTTGACCATATAGGTAGACTCCCAGCATGAATTACAAATAATTTGCCCAGGTTACACAAATTCGACTGACTGTACTTTGTGAAACACAGAAACACAGAGCAAGGTCTTATTCAAGAAGGTCCAGTCTAATCTGGCAAAGAAACAAGAAAAACTGATTAAACAGGGAGAGATGTTGTGCCTGGAATCCAACTCTCAGTGTGTGTTGGTTGGTTTTATTAATTATTTGCCCTTGACCCCATGAAGCCATGCTCTGCGCTGTGGGCTGTAGACCCAAGAAAATGGCTCTTAAAGTGTCATATTCAGGGAACCCAGTGTAATACTGAATGAGTTTTGGATTACCCATACAGTTCTGAATGCCAAATTAATGACTTCTGGTTGATTCATTTTCAGCAGACAGAAGAGAATTTTGTTTTCTTTATTTTCAACATCAATCGTTTAACACTTCTTACAGTCTTCTCACGTGAATCCACTTGGTTTACAACTTAGAATATATACAAGTGCTGGTCATATAATTAGAATATCATCAAAAAGTTGATTTATTTCACTAATTCCATTCAAAAGGTGAAACATATATATTATATTCATTCATTACACACAGACTCAGGAGACAGGAAGTGAAGCTGACATTGATTTCGGACGCGCCTTGATGCCTTCCTACCTTGGAATGCAACCTCCGAAAGCAACATTTTTCAGTTTTCGGATGCAGCCTAGTTCTGTAGGCTACACAATCATGGGGAAGACTGCTGACTTGACAGTTGTCCAAAAGATGACCATTGACACCTTGCAAAAGGAGGGCAAGACACAAAAGGTCATTGCAAAAGAGGCTGGCTGTCCACAGAGCTCTGTGTCCAAGCACATTAATAGAGAGGCGAAGGAAAGGAAAAGATGTGGTAGAAAAAAGTGTACAAGCAATAGGTATAACCACACCCTGGAGAGGATTGTGAAACAAAACCCATTCATAAATGTGGGGGAGATTCACAAAGAGTGGACTGCAGCTGGAGTCAGTGCTTCAAGAACCACTACACACAGACGTATGCAAGACATGGGTTTCAGCCGTCGCATTCCTTGTGTCAAGCCACTCTTGAACAACAGACAGCGTCAGAAGAGTCTCGCTTCTGGACTGGACTGCTGCTGAGTGGTCCACAGTTATGTTCTCTGATAAAAGTAAATTTTTCATTTCCTTTGGAAATCAGGATACCAGAGTCTGTATGAAGAGAGGAGAGACACACAATGTACGTTGCTTGAGGTCCAGTGTAAAGTTTCCACAGCCAGTGATGGTTTGTGGTGCCATGTCATCTGCTGGTGTTGGTCCACTGTGTTTTCTGAGGTCCAAGGTCAACGCAGCCGTATACCAGGAAGTTTTAAGATGAGTGTAAGTCATGTAAACAAACAAACCTACATAAAGTAACTAAACATATGTTATCTATTTTATTTGTCCATTTGCAATATTGATAAAACCAAGTTACATCAGTTACTAACTCAACATGTAATGTAGTATGTCACAGATAAATGACAGAGGAGACTGACTCTTGTCTGGATGTTACAGGGACAGATGAGACACACGTGTGTTTATCTGCTGAAGAGAGACACTGAAGGAATGCTGCCATCACAGCGTTTGTGTAAGTACAGTAAAAAAACAAATGAAACATTTTAAATCTTAAGTTGTAGTTTATTGTAATTAATGTAATTTAAACAACTATTACAGCACTTTTCATATTCTTGATTTCTGTGCATTTGCTGCGATCTTTTGTGGTGGAGCAGGACCTGCAAGGAAAGGTGAAAAAAGGGAAGACCTGAAACAAAAGAATAAAGCAATTACTTTTTGTATTGTGTGTGTGTATGTGTGTAGGATATGAAATGTCTGCAGACTGGTGTGTGCACTGAGGATGGAGAAGACCACAGCATCATCCTGGAAATGGTCCAGAGACACGGATGAGATGCTCCATCACTCCACCTGCCCTTTAATGTCTCATCAGGACCAGATGCTGCTGTGGTCTCTTCATCATCAGTGACCCCAGAGCAGCGAGGACATCTAGAAAAAGACCAAAAGACGCTTAGAATTTGATTTAGGTAAAAATGTGATGGAGCTTTTATCTGAAGTGATTGACAGTGCTCTTATTATTGAACCACTTTAGTGGTTTAGCACACTACAAAATAAATAAATCAATACATGTACTTGTAAACTCTGTGTAAATGTTTTCCAGGTAGTGGTGCTCATGGAGAGTTTGAATTAAGCTTTATTTCATGTTTTGTTGACTTTTACATGTATGCATTAATTGGGATGCTAACTTTAAACATTCTTTTAATCATTTAGACATGTTTCTTGTTGTCAGTAAATAAAATATAAATATTGTATCCATATATTAATTGCTTGATTGAAAATTGATGTATTCACATTGACTGCATTTGCTCAGCTAGTGTATATCCATGTATGTCAGAACAGAAAATACATTTTGCTTCTTTTACAATAAAGTCATATTAAGATTTTTTTTTTTAATATAATTATTGTTTGGCATTTATCGTTATTATTACATGTAAGTGTTGGGGTGGGCAAAACATTTATTATGGGGTAATGTTAATTTTTGAGTAGTAATACTTATATTATTAGCAGAGGTGGGTAATCCAGGGGCCAAAGAGTAAAAGTCCTGCCATATTTTTTTTTCCACCCATAAAATCAGCAGCTGATTTCACCAGAGGAGGAAGAACAGTCATTCATTCCAAGTCACAAACTAGTCTTGAGTCAAATCCCAAGTCATCAAAGAGTTAAAGTTAATGAGATAATTAAGTAACTTTAGTTCTTAAACGTAAGTATTAAAATGGATCAATATTAATTTTAATGTGATATGAAGTTGTTGCCAGCCATTTACAACTCATAGGCTACAGTTGCCTAATAATCAAATTTGCTATGCCTTCACTATGTATTAACCAGGTTAATATGGTATTAACATGTGAGTTAGAATGTGTCATTTGGCCTTTTTTGGGGGTTCCTTGTTTTAATTTGTTTTGACTGAAATTTGACTGTATGGGCTCTGTGGGCTCTCAATTTTAAGAAAGCCAGATTTTATCACACATTTAGGATCCTGCAAACACAAGCATGTTAAGAGAGAAAGTGCCACTGATGCCTGTAACAGCACACCCACTGCTGTGGCAACTGGTGTTGCACAAGCTACTGCCATTGCTGTTCCAGCTACCACAGCCATCGCTGCCACCTCTGTGCCATCTATCATTGTGCCACCTACTGTTATGCCGCCCTCTGCTGCCATCTCTGTGCCTCCTACTGCTGCGCCATCCACCACAGCCATCGCTGCCACCTCTGTGCCAACCACCGCTGCCATTGTCAGGCCAGTCACAAAAACTGGCATCCGTGTGGGTCCAAAAGTATTGCAGAAATGCCCCAAATGTAATTTGACATTTTACAAAAAAAATTTAAAAAGGCACATTGAACGAAGACACACAGCAAAAATGATGGACATTTCATCCTCATCCCATCTCAAAAGTGAATGCATAGATCCCCAGAATGGACTGTATGCAGTCCACAAAAGTATTCATGGGGCTTCTACTCCACTCCATGTTCAAATTAAAATATGGGGGGAACAACATCATGTTTCTTGTGAATTTAGTGAGTACCAAGCTAATATGGAGCTGGCATGGAGAAGTGGACTGCAGTCATACCAGTGTGTACACCTCCGGTCAGTTTCATACTGCAAAACCTTTTTAACCTCACCCTCACTCAGAGAAGATAGTCTTAAAGAAATGGTGAAAAGCGGTGAAAAAGTGGTTTGGGAAGGACAAAATTAAACTGTGTGTTGATCGTCAAACCCTAGCCAAAGAAAATAATGTACCACTTTCAGTTCTGTCAAAGATTGGAGCCCCTCCATCTAAAAAATTTATATCGGTTCATTAGCCAACTATTTCATATTACAGCAGACTAGGCAGAGTCATGGTGTCTTATGATACAAAAAAAAATTCATGGCACTGTCCTTGTGCAAAAACACAGAGATCATGCACGCATAAATACATCGCAAAATGGCACTTTTTCCAAACCAATGCAGAACTCTTTCAGAAGGTCCGGAGCACTGAAAGGAGCGGTGAGGAGTTTCAGGTGACAGCAATGGAGGAAAGTGATGGAACTCATGTGGGTGAAAAAAACACCTACCCACCAAAGGATGCTCCAGCAATACAAGGCATGGTACAATACATTTTAATGAACAAAAAGATACCTTCTACTATTCCCAACCATTTGAGACTTTCTTCAGTGGATAAGGAATTTCCACGGCACCTAATTCCTGAGGAGACATTGTGCTACCACTTGTAATTTGCATATGCAAAAAAAATATTATTATTACACAATATTTTGGCAATGGCATTCATCTTTTATTTTAGTGAAGTTGAGGAATTTGACCGGGTGATTGCAAAAAGAATGAGAAAAGAAGCAACATTTGCCTCCCAGAAAGTAATTATTTTACCTTATGCATTTACATTACATTTTACATTTATTCATTTAGCCGACGCTTTTATCCAAAGCAACTTATAAATGAGGAGTTTTTTTTAATTGCAATTGAAGAAGAAAATAAAGTCACTAACACAATTCTTTCTTCCCTTTTTCTTTGCTTTGTCCTGTTTACAGCAAGATGACAGAGATTAAGGTGATCGTTAAATAAAGTACAGAATTGTTCATTATTGCATTATTGTTCACATGCATTAAGCAGGAAATGCAAATATTTATTTGGATAACTTTAAATAAAAAGAGACCGTAATATTGCATTCTGATGTTTTCAATGGCATTTGGATAAGGGTGTTATACGATCTTCCGAACAGCAGGAGGCACTGTCTCGAAAAACGAGGGGTCTGAGAATGCGGGACTCTGGGTGCGGGACTGTAGATGCAGCAGGCTCCGAGTCTGCAGCTTGATAATATTTACAAAATGCTTCATGTTGCAATACATGAAAGACTCCCATAATGCACTGCAGTGTGAATAATTATTTTCACCACTGTTGAGGATCATATAATAAATGGTTATGGCTAAATGCCTAATCCCAAACTGTTTTTTTTATTTATTTTTAATTCCTTAATATTGAAGCATTATGGTGGCATTTACGTAATGACATTTCTCTCGTTTTTTTTTTTTGTATGCATGGTGACCCAAACAACAGGGAGGAACAGACAGCACTCCTCTCTAACCACTAAGAAACAAATACTTTTAATCAAAATTATAATCAAGAAACTTAAATTGAGACCATACAGTCATTAAAAGCATAAGTTATTTACTATATCAAGGCTTGCATTAGCATTGCACAAATGATTGCTGTAAAGCAATAATGTAATTGCTTAGGAGCAAATTTATAGAAACTGCTTAAAGGCTCAAGAGCTCAATTGAAGCAAATACTCACCACAATTATGGTGGCACAGTTTTTTTTCTTCCAGTTGATTTCATCCAAGGCTGTGGTTAAAGTCAGTTGTAGTGCTTGTGTTTCTCTTTCCTTCAGTGATGTTGATTGTTTACAGCAGGTGTTCATCACTAATGCATCTTCATTTAATTAGTCCCTTAATTATCTCATTAACTTTACCTCTTTGAGGACTTGGGATTTGACTCGAAACTAGTTTGTGACTTGGACTGAAAGACTTGATTCCTCCTCTGATGAAATCAGCTGCTGAGTTCATGGGTGGAACAAAAATATGGCAGGACTTTTACTCTTTGGCCCCTGGATTACCCACCTCTGATTATTAGAGTATAAAATCCCCAGTCTTCTTCAAAGGTGAGATCTTCGAGCAGCTGATCAACATCTCCTTTGTGCAGACACTGCAGTGTCGCTGAGAGAAACTGTACTGGACTGTTGAGTTAGTGATGCTGTGAGGTGTTAGTGCACCTCTCTCTTTTTTATTATTATTATTACAAACTTATTACTTAAAAAAAATCAGGGTAAGACGGTTGTATCTAACAATGAACAATCATAATGCCATAAAACGGTAAATAAAAATGTCATGTGTTCATCATAGTGTGAGATACTATACAAGAAAAAAAATGAGGATTTTGCACATAAAGTAATTGAAAGAATATTCAAGAGATAACGATTTTGGGTTTTCTTAATAAAAAAATGATTGAAGGATAAAACTTGATCACATTAGTGGAGTTAAAAATATAAAAACTTACATTACACTGTAAAACCCGACAAGTAACTTAACTCAAACCGTTTGAGTAAACAGATTGCCTTAAACCATTTAAGTACTCTGAACTTAATTCAGTTGAGTTCACTGAAAGAAGATTTACATTGCAATTAAATAAAGAAGTGATTAATTGAGTGATAATTGTGAATTAGTGATGAACAGCTGCTGTTAACAAACAGAATCACTGAAGAAAAGAGAAACACAAGAACTACTACAACTGACTTCAGACACAGCCTTAGATGAAATCAACTGAAATAAAATATATGAAATCTCTCAAGATCTGATTAAACAACCCCACAAACAGCATCACCAGCTCCACTTATTAATAACCAGACTGACTTTATTTCTGTCAGACGTCTACAGAAGATCTTATTGAGAATGAACTAAGGTTTAGATGTTGATTTAACCATGTTAGAGATCAGCGTTTGCTTTAGTTGGGCTTTTGTCCCTTGATTTCTGTCTTAGTCTTTTTTCTGGCTGTTATAACTGTGTGTTTCTAAAACACATTTGTTGTAATTCAAAAGCCCAGAAGAAATGCCATTGGCATTTTTTACTTAACCCATTGACGACAATCGTCAATTATTGAAAATTAATGAACTGTTCGGAGTGTAACCTCTGATTAAATAAGTGTTGTGTAATTAGTTAGATTAAATAGTGAAAGTGATTCTAAGAGCAAGTAGTTCAGTGATAATCAGTTAATATAAAGAACTGTCCAAACGGTTTGATCTTCTCTGGTGTTAAACAGTCACACACAGAAATCAATAATCAGAATATGAACCTCAACAATGGTTACCATGATAAAAATAAAATGCTGCAGAGCATGCTGGGAGCCATGGATTAGGTTGGACTATAACAATACCCAGCATGCATTGCAGCATGTTTTATTTTTGTCACCATTGTTGAGGTTCATATTCTGATTATTGATGTCTGTGTGTGACTAATTGCTGCCATAGAAGAAATATGTATGTGCATATATTATTTGGTAACTTTAAGTAGGGATGGGCAATACCAGTTATTTTCTTTTCGATCCGATACAAAGTACTTGCAAGACAAGTATCGGTGATACCAATACTTCTGTGAAAAATTTTTATGTAAGTGATTTTATAGAGTCTTTTGATAGCAACATTATTAATATTAAATAAAATGGACATGAAAACGTTTTGCTTACGTTTATTATTAAACACTGAACACTTTTACCACATTTCTTCCCTTTATAGATTTTTTAAATGAAACAAGTTGAAATTAACATTTTCCTCTTGAGCCTGTTTTTTCTATGACTGATAAACTCTCCAGCTTAATAATAAAATAAAACAAATCCCTGATAAAAGACTGGAATGCACTTAAAATAAAACCAGGGATGACTGTTAGGCTGAGAACAGTGTCATATTATGTTATTTAAATGTCAAACTTGAACTTCAGGCTGAATTTTAAGTTGGAATGTTCATATGTGTACTGATATACGCAGCCAGCATGAGTCGGATTTATAGGTTTTTGTTAAGGAACAAGAGAATGTTGACATTTTTCCCCTTTAGTCTGTTCCTTCTTTGACTGATCAACTCCCCTGTTTTGGAAAAAAATCTCTCAGAAGGGACAGATGATGCAGTGATCCCAAGATATTTCTTTGCCAGTTTGCTGAGAGCTGGAAAGGTCTGTTCATGATTTCTCCACCAAACTAATGGTCAGCATAGCGACGCATTTCAATTATGGAATCGCTGCTTCCTGATTGTTGTTGTTGTGCTGATAGAACCTGCGAGTCAAAATCCCCCCATATGCCTCCTTTATCTGTAGATGATGCAGTACATGGGGTCACTGAAGGAGTCACTGATGATGCAGAGCTTGCTGTAGGTACTGACACAGACCTTAGGTCAGATGTTGAGGTAGCTTCTGGTGCAGCAGCCAAGTGGACATCCCGCATTTCAGATAGGAGTCGCTTTTTTACAGCTTCTACATGATCTTTGTCACGAAATGCCAGGTGCTTAAACCTTATGTCAAGAAAGGTGCTGGCACCAAGACTGTGTATGGTTTCAAGTCCACGGAATCTCCGCTGACATTGGTTGGCTAGTTCTGTGGCAAAAGAGCTTCCTTGACGCTCAGTGGCAGCAGATGCTCTAAGCAGCAGTGATACTAGGGGAATGACCTTTGAGACAGAAGTGTATTTTTCTGCTGATACTTCATGTGTTGCCTCCTCAAAAGGTTTCAGGGCCTCAATGGTCAGGTGGATAACAGACCGCTCTTCAGTTGTAAAGCACAGGTCACTCTTTCCAAGTAAACAGAGGGCTACTCAACACCCCATCCAGGGGACCGGCAGACGTGCGGTTCAGCGGCGGGGACGTGGCCAGCCCCGTCTACGATCACGAGCCCATGCAGGTAGGGCGAGCTCGGCTTTCCCGGGAGGAGAAGGAGAGGCGGAGGTCCCTGGGCCTTTGCCTTTACTGCGGGGGAGCCGGACATCAAGCCCACGCCTGTCCGGTAAAAGGCCAGGCCCGGTAGTACGTATGAGGCTACTATCGGGTGGGATCTCCGCCGAGAAGACCTCATCATCATCATTATCATCACCATCATCTTCTACGCTCCTCCCGGTATGGCTGCGGTGGTCAGCACAGACACATCACTGTCAGGCACTACTGGATTCCGGGGCAGAAGGTAACTTCATGGACAGCACATTAGCCCACAAGCTCCACATCCCCCTCAGACCTCTTCCGCACCACATCACGGTTCACGCCCTCACTGGTCAGCAACTTCCCACCATATCATACATCACTGAAGACATTACACTCATCACCTCTGGCAATCACTCCGAAACCATCTCTTTTCACATCCTTGACTCTCCCCTGGCACCCATTGTCCTCGGACACCCTTGGCTCCTCCTTCACAACCCTAGCATTGACTGGCTCTCTAACTCCGTTTTGTCTTGGTGTAAAAGATGTCATGAGTCTTGTCTAGTGTCTGCCTGTCCGTCTGTGTCTGTGTCTGTGTTGCAGGAGGAGGCGGTGGATTTGTCTAACGTGCCCGCTGAGTACCTCCATCTGAAGGAAGTGTTCAGTAAGTCTCGGGCTGCTTCTCTTCCTCCGCATCGTCCTTACGACTGTGCCATAGATTTACTATCAGGTAAGTCTCCGCCTAAGGGCAAACTCTATTCACTTTCTGTTCCAGAGAGGGAGGCAGAGGTGGGGGTAGGAGCGGTGTTATCTCAACGTTCTCCCTTAGACGACAAGGTCCACCCTTGCGCGTATTTTTCATATCGTTTATCTCCGGCAGAACGAAATTATGATATTGGTAACCGAGAATTGTTGGCAGTTAAGATGGCATTAGAGGAATGGCGACACTGGTTAGAGGGATCGGGGGTTCCTTTTATAGTATGGACTGACCACAAGAATTTAGAGTACATTAGCACCGCCAAGAGGTTGAACTCCAGGCAGGCTCGGTGGGCACTTTTTTTCGGACGTTTTGACTTTACTATCTCGTACCGCCCGGGTTCCAAAAATATCAAACCCGATTCTTTGTCGCGTATTTTTGACCATTCCGAACGCCCGTCCACTCCCGAGTGTATTTTTCCTGAGACATTAGTGGTCTCCACTCTCACATGGGAGATCGAATCGAAGGTCAGAACGGCCTTAGAAGGGGTAACGCCTCCGCCCGGGTGCACACCGAACCTTTTATTTGTGCCGGAGGGATTAAGGTCCAACGTTATCCAGTGGGGACATTGCTCGAATGTAGCTTGCCATCCAGGGGTTAACCGTACTAGATTTTTAGTCAAGCAACGATTCTGGTGGCCACTTATGGCTCGCGACATTCACAGTTTTGTTTTGGCTTGCTCGGTTTGTGCCACTGGTAAGACTTCCAATCGGCCCCCTGATGGGTTACTCCAACCGCTGCCGGTTCCTTCGAGACCCTGGTCCCACATCGCTCTAGATTTTATTACCGCCCTCCCACCCTCCCAGGGAAACACGGTAGTTTTAACCGTGGTGGACCGGTTCTCGAAGGCGGCCCACTTTATTCCCTTGCCCAAATTACCCTCAGCCAAGGAGACAGCGTTGACCGTCGTAGACCACGTCTTTCGTTTACATGGCCTCCCGATAGACGTGGTTTCCGACAGGGGACCCCAATTTGTGGCTAAATTTTGGCAAGAATTCTGTAGACTACTGGGAGCGACTGTAAGTCTGTCCTCAGGGTTTCACCCCCAGAGCAATGGTCAAACCGAGAGAGCCAACCAAGATTTGGAAAGGGTGTTGCGATGTTTGGTCTCCAAGAATCCTTCCTCCTGGAGCCAACAATTGTCTATGGTGGAGTACGCCCACAATACCTTACCAGTATCAGCTACGGGCCTATCACCCTTTGAGTGTAGTGTAGGTTACCAGCCACCTATTTTTCCCAGTATGGAATCCGAAGTTGCGGTCCCCTCCGCTCACGCCTTCGTCCAGAGGTGCCACTGCACTTGGACCAGAGCCCGTGAGACTCTACTCCAAGCGGGGGCGCGCACCAAGGCCAAGGCCGATCGCCACCGGTCTAGGCCTCCCGTATACGTCGTGGGTCAAAAGGTGTGGCTTTCAACCAAGAATATTCCTCTCCGGTCCGTATCTAATAAATTGGCTCCCAAATTTATTGGCCCGTTTACTGTCACCAAAATCATTAGTCCGGTGGCAGTCCGCCTCAAACTCCCTCCTACGTACAGGAGAATTCATCCCGCCCTTCATGTGTCCAAAATTAAGCCCGTATTTCATTCTCCCATTAATCCGCCTACCCCGGTCCCTCCCCCGCCGCGTCTCGTAGATGGGGAGACCACCTATTTGGTAAATCGTATTCTGGACTCTAGAAGGAGGGGACGCGGATTTCAGTACTTGGTGGACTGGGAGGGTTACGGTCCGGAGGAGAGAAGTTGGGTACCTGCCAGGGACATCCTGGATCACTCCCTTATCGATGATTACAATCGACAGGTAAGAGATTCTGGGGACGCCAGGAGGCGTCCTTAGGAGGAGGGGTACTGTCACGGTTCGTGAACGCACCGTCTCCAGCTGTAGTCATGTTATGTCATGTTGATTGGTTCATGTGGGTGTGGCCACTGATCGCCTGATCAGCGGCAGGTGCATCTCATTCCAACCGCCTATATAACGCCCTGTCTTTCGTCTCCTGTTTGTCAGATCGTTGTTTGAGGTCCATGTATTGATGTCTGTTCGTGCTCCTGTGTTCCTGTCCTTGCCCTGTTTCCTGTTCGGTCTACTTTGGATTATCACAGTCACTCACGGATCATCACCACGGATCACCGATCTACCACCACCGTCATCTCTACCAACGCACTCAAATCACCTACCCACCTGTCTGTGCTGCCATCGTGGTTCCTGCGTCACTCACCAGCATTCATCCATCACAACTCCTGTCAATAAACAACCTTTACTTGCATCTGCCTCCTGTCCTCCATTGTTAGCGTCACAGTAACTGGATCTATTTGTTTATGTAGCCTCTCCAACATGTAAAAAGCTGAATTCCACCTGGTTTCAACTGAAATAATCAGTTTATGTTCTGCCACTTTCAGTTGATTTTGTATCTGTTTAAGTTTCTCTGTGGCTTTTGTGCTATGGTGGAAAAAGAATACAATGCTTCTGCATTTTTCCAGCAGATGAACGGTCTCCGGAGATGCCTTTATTGCATCTTTGACCACCAAGTTCAATGTGTGGGCAAAACATGGGTAATGCATCCACCCAGCCTTATGCACTGCAGCAACCATGTTTGCACCGTTGTCTGTGACAACTGCAAGCACCTTTTGAGTAACGCCCCATTCTTCAGCTATTCTTTTCAGCTCTGCACTAATATTGTCACCTGTGTGCTGTACACTGAAATGGCAGGTTTCTAGCACAAAATCATGCATTTGCCAGCTGTTGTCAATAAAATGACAGGTCACAGTTAAATATGCCTCTGTGGACCTTGAGGTCCACATATCTGTTGTGAGAATGACATGGTTTGCATGTTGTAATGTTGTCATTACTTTGGCTTTACATTCAGCATACATATTGTTAATTGTACAGTCCATCAGCTTTTTCCGGGAAGGGATTTGGTAACGTGGATCAAGAATCTTGACAAGAGCAATAAAACCTTTGTCTTCTACAACTGAGATTGGCTGGAGGTCCCTTACAATCATCTCTCCAATGCGTCTTGTAATTTCAGATGCTCTCTGCGAGTCATCTATAAAATATAATACATATATTATGTTCTTGAAGCTGTGTTACAGGCATTAAGAATTTATAATTATAGTAAATCTCTCCCGTATTACTTGACACTTAAACTGTCATTTGTTTAATAAAAAAAAAATTAAATGATAATTAATTATTATAAATGATTTAATTAAAGAATATCCACCAAATAGCCTATCAGGTAACATAAATAGATATAGCTAATGAAAAATGTTTAAAGCAAAATATCCAGTTTAATATTCTGCTCTACATAAAATACTGTATCTTCATATCTGATACAGTCTGTATTGTACAAAGTAGCTTATAGCTAAAAAATAATGTGACTTGACTTTTTGAATTCAAATAATCTAACCACCACTTAATACCTGGGTAATGTTGACCTCTCTGAAAGCATTCTGCTAATGAACTCTGCCTCGAGCCAGAAGATGGGGGTCGTGGCTGTGTTACCTCCTCTGCTCGCTTCAGCTGCACTTCGTCGTGCTCTGTAGGGTGTTTTGCTTTAAGATGTTTTGTCAAATTTGTGGTATTACCACAGTGGCGTATTTTTTTTTTTTACAAACGTCACACAAGGCTTCATCAGAGTGTGCTGCTGCCTGCTGTCCTGCTGGACTGTGAGTGAGTGTGAGTGCGGTGATACAGCGAAAGGAGACGTAACTGAGTGAGCGAACGCGGTGATACAGCGGAAGAAGATATAGTTCACATTGACGTTATGATTAAAGTGTATTTATATTCAATATGGCGTAGGCTACTACTAATTTTAAAAATGAAAAAAAAAAAAAAAAAATAGAATCGATACTTGTTTTTGAGAATCGATCCTTTTGATACAAAGGCAGTATCGAAAATATCGATACTTAAGGATCGATCCGCCCATCCCTAACTTTAAGTAAACTGATTACGACGGAACCACTGGCTCTTTGAGGGATTTCCGTTATAATCAACTGAACTAATTGTTCAGCGCCTATTTAATCAGATTTTGATCTCTGATCAGCTCCATAATTGATGATTGTCACCAGTAAGCTGCATAACAACACATACCTGATAATATTTTCTCTGGGCTTTTGAGTTATGACAAACATGTTTTAGAAACACTTTTTTATACGAGCTGGAGAAAACACAAAGACTGAAGACAAGGTTCAAGAGCCCAACTAAAGCAAACACTGATCTCTAACATGGTTACTTCAAATGAAACAATAAATCAACATCTAAACCTTAGTTTATTCTCAATAAGATCTTCTGTAGACGTCTGACAGAAATAAAGTCAGTCTGGTTATTAATAAGTGGAGCTGGTGATGCTGTTTGTGGGGTTGTTTAATCAGATCTTGAGAGATTTCATGTATTTTATTTCAGTTGATTTCATCTAAGACTGTGTCTGAAGTCAGTTGTAGTAGTTCTTGTATTTCTCTTTTCTTCAGTGATTCTGTTTGTTAACAGCAGCTGTTCATCACTAATTCACAATTATCACTCAATTAATCACTTAATTGCAAAGTTTTAAAACTTACATGGTTTAAATCAAGGCAATCTGTTTACTCAAACGGTTTGAGTTAAGTTAACTTGTTGGGTTTTACAGTGTAACAGTAGCCTATTGACTACAGCCTACAATCACAAAATAAAAAGGCAGACAACATGGACAAGTTTAATCATTATCAAGATACAAATACATAAATTCCATCTGTCACTCATATCTTTTTATTAATTTTTTGTTGTTGTTGTTTTTGCCTTGTTTTAACTTTGTAGGTCACATGATCAACACAGCAGAAGATGATATCCAAATCACATTCATGCTTCATACATACACACTCATTAGGCTGTAGAGGATGTACTCTTTTAGTGCTCGTTAATTTAGTACTTATTGAAATTAAGTGCCTAATTAAAGGGTATGCTGTTTCGAACGCAATCAAAAAAATCTCGTTTTGTCATCTCGCGTGGTTCTGTATGATTTGGACAACTTCAAGTTACGCTCCTGTCTTACGGTCTGCAGACAGACCCTTCTCTCCCAGACCAGTTTGAGAGTTCTGCGCGATTGACACTAGAGGGAGAAATGCGACAGAATCGTGTCCGAATGTCGTGTGCAGTGCAAAGGCGGCTTCACAGCCTCGTTTTCGAGTCAAAACTCCAGCCACTGGAACAGTTCTTCAGAGGAACCGAAAATTATACAACACCGTTGACGCTGTGATCATGTCATCTAGAGCTGGATGAGGTTAGAGAGAAAGAAAGGGGAAGGAAATTATTCTCTCAGAGCGGAAGAGAAAGACTGTAACGGTTCTCACACAGAGCTTGGACTCATATTTAAGTAAAATGTTCAGAATGTGTGTCGTTCTGCTCGTCTTTTCCAGCATCTGTACAGGTGAGTATAAGACTCTGTGCAGAGTTTGACATGTTCCCTTGTTTTAACTCTGTTTTTACATGACCTTCAGCCTCAAATGGATAATACTTGTAAATTATTTATCTTTAATAATATCTCTTGCTCACACATAACAGATCTGTCTAATGATATTTCTGTTTTCAGTTGTTGTTGATGCTCTAGTTACAGTCAGAGGTCTCAGAGGAGAGAGAGCTGACATCAGATGCCCTTATGAATCTGGATATGAATCAAATCCAAAGTATTTGTGTAAAGGCGAGTGTAGAGACAGACACGTCATAGTTAAATCAGGATCTCGAGCTAAAGACCAGAGATTCTCTCTGAGAGACAACAGGACGACCAGAGTTTTCACCGTCACCATCACTGACCTGAGATCAGCAGATGCAGGACAATACTGGTGTGGAGTGGAGAGGAGTGTAATTAAAGATGTCTATTCAGAGATTCTGTTGCTGGTTAAACAGGGTAAGTGATTAATTGTATTAGATGGTAATACAAATGTGAGTGAATCATTGAATCTTGTAAGTTGACTCATATTGTACTGTTGAGTTGATTGTGTGTTTAGACTTTAGTGTGTGCAGTATAAAATACATCTTCACGTCAGAGATTACGTGAAAGATCAGATGTGTTTTAAAAGAAAATCGCTGTGAATTCATCTGAATAAATGACTTTAAGTTGATCTTACTTGTCATCCATCAGGTAATAAGACGACTGAGGTTTCAACTATCAGCCCTTCTTCAGCAAAACCGTCATATTTCAGCACAACAGAAACAAATCCACAACCCAGCAGCATCTCAATCACAGATCAGCACAAATCACCAGGTCAGTTCATCTGTCTGTCACTCTATCATCAAAAAGAGAGTGAAACAAAAATAACAGGAAATACTTCAGTTCAACTAGATCAGCCAAACATCAGTAAGCACACAGACTACACTACCCATGATGCACCGGTGCATTGACTGATTACATAGAAAACCACTGTTTTTGGAACAAGACCCTCCCACTTCTTAAAGGAGAAGTGAAGCAGCCAGACAAATTTACATTATTTAGTAAAGTCACTTCCACTTTAATAAAAATAAAAAACCTTATAACAAGTATGATTATTGTAACCGTTTTAAAGAAAAAAGGATATTTGTTGCACGATCGTGCAATTCCACAGCGTGTGACGTCACGGAGTTGGTTTCGTTTAATATAATATCTTCATATAATATCAATCATGTGGCTTCTTTATTGATATGGCAGACTTTTCTGACATATTTGCATTACACGGTCTCGTTCACCAGTAATGGTTATGAAAGATAGCTTATGTTCACCTGCGAATACAATATGTTTACTTCCTCAAGTTTATCATTGTCCCAGCCTTGCCAGCTTAAATATTAAAGTGTTTTAAGGCATTCAAGCACAAGACAGTACTAAAGAGATTTCAGTGCAGTACTTGCGCAGTTATGTGCGCATGAACGAACGCAAAAAGTCGCAGCTCGGACAGCATATACATACAAGTATCAATTTGAGTTATTTGTTGAGTTATTTATTATTGCACGATGGTGGCACCCTTTCTCCAAAAGCGATAATAAAACAACCATTGTTCTTTAAAACGGCTGCATTAATAGTGTTTGTTCTATGTTTTTGTTGTTATTTAAAGTGGCAATCAGTTTACTAAATAATGTAAACTTGACTGACTGATTCACTTCCTCTTTAAGACCAATAATATTGGACAAATCTTCTTTTTATCATCTCTAATTCAGCGTATGTTTGTCCACTCCCTCAGTCAAACCCATTCCACTTGATAAATGCCCTAATAAATTGAAATCCATCCACACTGCAGCTTTCTCGAATCCATTCCGCTTGGCTCATTAAGAGTCTATATTAATTAAACTCTTCATCCTTCATCTCTGAAGGTTCACATTCTGTCACTAACAAGCTGCTGTTTAGCTGAATGGTCATCATCTGTTCGCCTGTGGCTTTTAAACGCATCATGTAGTCTTTGTTGCAGTAGTGAATTACAGTTACACTATGTAGTTATAACGATGACGTTGTTCAAAACAACTTATTAGACTTTTGTTGCTGTGTTAATTGGTATCTGGTATGTGGTATCTGTTTTAGGTTTTAAAAGGAATTGATTAATTAAAAGGCACCAGAATACAGGAATGGCATCTACTCCAGTCATTTATTTGTTATTTTTTCAAGTGGAGGACCCACCCACCCACATATTTTATTTTATTTTATTATTTATTTATTTATTTATTTTTGTTTGCCTCCGACACCCATGAAATAGAATTAAGATATTCTGGAGAAAAGTGATTGGTTTGAACACTTGTAGAGACACATCTGAACTCTTGTGGCTCTCGATGAAGATGATTAAAGTGAAGCACACATCAGATTTCCTGCGGTTAAGCTGCTTTCACAGAAGCGCTTTCCTCTGAGGACTGAGGTTTACCGTTGAGGTTTCACTTCGGTTACACAATATAACGACACGGGAAGTCGTGGCCTGGTGGTTAGAGAATCGGACTCCCAATCGAAGGGTTGTGGGTTCGAGTCCCGGGCTGGCAGGAATTGTGGGTGGGGGGAGTGCATGTACAGTTCTCTCTCCACCTTCAATACCACGACTTAGGTGCCCTTGAGCAAGGCATCGAACCCCCAACTGCTCCCCGGGCGCCGCAGCATAAATGGCTGCCCACTGCTCCGGGTGTGTGTTCACAGTGTGTGTGTGTGTGTTCACTGCTCTGTGTGTGTGCACTTCGGATGGGTTAAATGCAGAGCACAAATTCTGAGTATGGGTCACCATACTTGGCCGAATGTCACTTCACTTTCACTTTCACTTTCACTTTCATTTACAATATTATGTAATACAGATCTGGCTTCTGTTGCTGGCGGTCTGGGTTCGGTTCTGCTGGTTCTGGTTCTGTGTTCTGGAACGTTCCTCATCCTGAAAAAGAGGAAAAGGAAATCTGGGACAGGTAACAGTTTATGTGTGATTAGAGAGTAATCATTTAGCATTTGACTTGATTTGATTTTCTCTTTTCTCGCTCCATTCAGCTTTATTTCAGCAAAATGTGCCACACAACACAGAGGTGGGTGATCAAATCCTTACCTGTACAGGTTCAGAAAAAGAGTACATTTTTGACATATATGTTGTTTTTCAGAGTGTCCACATGTATAATATTGCAAACAGTGACCCTGGACCCTCTGATGTCATCGCTGCAGCATCTTCGTCCAATCAGACGCCTGCATCACATCTCAAAACCCGATCACAAGTCTCTATTGTTTATGCCACAGTAACCAATCAGCAGCCTGGTTCAAATGTCCGTCACACCCACTCGACCAATCAGGTGACGGATACAGACTGGGATTATTATGCCAATATTACGTTTCCTGAACCAACAACAGACAACAGAACAGAACTGATCTACACAACAGCGACACATCCACAAAGCATCACACCACATCCTCAAGATGTCAAGACAAACGATGGCTCGATATACTCAGTCATCAAACATAAATAAAAAAAAAACATTTCTGTGCATAACAGAGTGTAACTAAATTGTATAATGTATAAAGTTAATAGGGTAAACTAATGTTTATAACATGAAAAGTTAAATAAATGCAAATAAGAAAGAATTACGTGAACTTCAGTTATCTTTGTAATACTGCACCTCATCTACAGTTAAATGAAGCCAATAAAAAGGTATATTACTGTTCTCTTTAGCCTGTTTAGCTTAGTTCCTCTCCTCTAGCTGATGTGATGTGAGTCAGGGTTGCCAGATCTGACACAAAACGTGTAACTCTCATCCCTAAAATAGACATTGTTCAGTCACGGCTATGCATTGTACATAATTTCTAATTAAAAAACTAAATTATAGGGTAGTAATAAACATAAACACAGCCTGATTTCATAAAGGAGCTTCCTACCACTTTCCTCTTCCCCACAAATATACCCTTCACTTTTTCTCATCATCTAGCATAGTTTTATTACAGGTGAAATATTACATTTGTAAAATATTTCAATAGCATAATTTCTGTCTGATAGAATTTATGTATTATGTAAAAAACCACTCCAACAGTATAAAAGTAGGAGTTCTGTGTAAAAACCAGGGACTTGGCAACCCGGCTCTGACTGCAGTTGAGCGATCTGTGCAGTGCTGCACTCTCCACAAGTGACTCAAACACTGAACTGAGCTTCAGCACGCTCCTGTCACTCTGGTGTTAACTCTCCACACAAAATGACTGTTTAACTGAAATCATCTGTAAAATATATTAAAATGATGACTTAAGATCTTGATTTTCATCAAACAAACACTCATTTGTTATGAATCTGATTAGATTAGTAACATAAACGGAGCATGTGCTGTTTGTCAGTCAGTAATGTGCTCTCTGAAGATTTCCTGTAGAGCTGATGTGGTCAGAGATATGGAAAGGGGAAGGAAATGTTAAATATATTTGCAGACGCAGCATGCTTTTTCACTCAGTACGGAAGAGAAAGACAATCGCAGACGCAGAGTTTTTGTCTTATATTTAAGCAAAACGCATGTAAGATGTCCAGAATGTGTGTCGTTCTGCTCGTCTTGTCCAGCATCTGCACAGGTGAGTTTGAGACTCTGAGGGATTTTGTACAGAAGTTGACATGTTCTCTTGATTGTATTGCTATTGAAAGAAGATTTTATATTATTATATTTGTCTGGTCTGATAATATCTCTTGCTCACACATAACAGATCTGTCTAATGATATTTCTGTTTTCAGTTGTTGTTGGTGCTCCAGTTACAGTCACAGGATACAGAGGAGAGAGAGCTGACATCAGATGCCCTTATGAATCTGGATATGAATCATATGTAAAGTATTTGTGTAACGGCGAGTGTAGAGACAGAAACATCATAGTTAAATCAGGATCTTCAGCTGAAGACCAGAGATTCTCTCTGAGAGACGACACGACGGCCAGAGTTTTCACCGTCACCATCACTGACCTGAGATCAGCAGATGCAGGACAATACTGGTGTGGAGTGGAGAGGAGTGTAATTAAAGATGTCTATTCAGAGATTATGTTGCTGGTTAAACATGGTAAGTGATTCAAGTTATTATCTGTTGTAAAAAAATAGAGTGACCGATTGGTCATTAAATCTTAAAGTTTGCTTACATATGAATGTGTTGAGTATAAAATACTGCGATAATCCACTAGTGTGTCTGTGCATCACAATGATGTTACCACAGTCAATGGATTCTATTCACACGACACAAAACAGTACTAAAAACAGATTAAATGGATGATACTGTGCATTTTTATATTAATTGTATGGTCTGTCTGTCGGGATAACTGATATTTTTATCTTTCCTGTCACCTTATAGATGATAAGACCACTGAGGTTTCATCCACCAGCCCTTTTACATCAACACCGTCATATTTCAGCACAACAGAACCATATCCACAATCCAGCAGCATCACAATCACTGAAAGAAAAGAAACAATCCCAGATCAGCACAACTCTTCAGAAGGTCAGGTCATCTGTCTGTCGCTCTGCATGCTTATGTCTTGAATTTGAATGAGATGTTTCAATATAACTTTAAATTACATTAAATGTGTGTAATAGGGCTGCACAATTAATCAAAATTAAATCCCAAAGGTAATAAACCGTGATTAGGCTGTGTCTGTGATTGTCATGTGTATCGTTCAGTGAAGCACAGTTCTGTGATCACTAGTAAATCTCCATCCAGGGGCCAGAGGGCGCTCTCACGCTGATAATCCTAATATCCCCCGAAGAAGAAACCTAGGAAATCTGATGCTGCATAAACAGAAGATTTAACTTTAATTCAACATGACTAATCACACACGACTATGACAATATATGGTTTATTATGAGTTTTATTTTTATAATTTTCATAATAATAAAGTATGTCTATAATGAAATGCTAATCGACATAGCCATTATCACTGCTTAGAATACAATGAAATATTTTGTTCCTTAAAGGTGACATATTATCCCCCTTTTACATCATGTAATACAATTAATGGTGTCCCTGAATGTGTCTGTAAAGTTTCAGCTCAAGATACTCCACTATTCAGCCCGGGAGTTTCAGGCCCAAGGCCGGCCCACTTTTTCCAATTTATTAAAAAATATTCAAAAATAATACTTTTATACTCAAAACATGTGATACCTACTCTCAGATAAATGAGGACTATGATTAATCAGATGCATATAGAAATATAAAACCAGTCCTTATTGAAAGAAAACAAGTTGACAAAAAGATTGAATCCAATATTGGGGGATTATATAGCATAACAAGTGATTTATAAGCCACTTTTTGTAGACCGGTCATTTTTGACCGGGAAAACAAAAGTTGGTTTATGGTTTTGAACACAACCTGAGGGTTAAATAACTTTAGTTAATATAGTTTACTCTGGTATCCTCTCTATCTGTCCCTGTAGTCATCATGTCCTCATTTTCAGCAAGGGACTGGCTTATCTGCTGTTCAGAAGCTACACAAAATAATTAGTAATTAAAATAAAATAATAATAAAAAGTACTTTTACTGCATTCATAGATCAAGCTTGAGTTTTGTTATCAATATTAAATTGCATAATATTTGCAAAGTTTATAAATCGCCATGTATTGGGTGATACACAGAAGGATAATATTTTAATAAAATTGTATATGTTGCATGTGAATAGGTTGACAACGGTATTAGCCGAATAATTATGTTGCTAATGCTAATCATTACTAGGCCTATCTCTCTTTACCAGTTGACACTTGTGTCTGTCCTCTTGAAAATAATTCGGTAAGCTTGGCACATTTGGCAGCTAGCTCCTCCAATGCCTTTTTTTTCTTCAACCTGGCCTTTTCAGCCCCTCCTGTCCTCTTCCTCCCATCCATCCTCCCTGACCGTTATGGTAGGGCCGGCCCAGCTATCGGCAGGCGCCAGCATTAGCCTACCTGAGAAAACGTTTTGGAAAGACGGGCTATGGACCCAACTAACTCTATGGGAGGGGAGAACTCATTCTCATGGTACAACCCATGCAGATGCTGCACACTGCGGTGTCAGAATGTGGAAGGTGTGTAGTGTTATTTAAGAGAAGATAGACTTACTAATGTGACAAATGTTCTCCTGATTACACACCCCAGGCCTGCTCCACAGATCATATATTATATCATTTTGAAAATGCCTATTTTGAGTGGAAGCAAAAACACACTGTTTTTCGGGCCTGTGTCTTTAAATGCAAATGAGCTGTTGCTCCCCGCCCCCTTTTCCAGAATAGAGTTGCATCATTACAGCTCGGACCTGCTAAAAACATCTGTTTTGGTTCTGATTCTCATCTTTATCGTGCTGAAATCATGCGTTTTAAACCATATGAGTTTAAGCTTCTGATTTAGGGTGTCTGACAGCACAGACAGAAAGCGGCTGTCACATCTTGTGTGTACTAAACTAAGTTCTCATTCACACAACAAAA
>NC_081760.1:39021756-39076756 GCF_963082965.1 Carassius carassius
ATCCAATTATATACTCAACAGCAGATGAACCAGATGTTTCAACGATCTACTCAACAGTAGATTGACCAGATAATCAACCGTATGATGATTTTACTGACTGCGTCTCAGATTTTAAGAAGAAAATTTGGATAAAGAAATCCCAGATTTAAAAAAGACATTTTGGATAAAATGAAGCAAGATGTTAAGAAGACATTTTGAAAAATCAGCTTAATTGAGGAATCATGTCCTCATCTACTTGACTTTGTAGAGCACATGTAGACAGTCACTCATTGGACTTACTTCAAACGTTCTTCAGATTGTAAATGAAACCCATTGAATTGAATTATTTCATTGTCTATTGTGTTGTTTGTTACACAGTGAGCAGGAGTTGTATATTATATTATGCTCATCACTGATGTTATTTTGTGCATTATTTGTGTGAAATGCAGGTAGTGGCTCATCTTATCGGTTTATGGACAAATGACTATACAACATAAATACAGAGTTCTGGCATGAAACTCTAGATGGTGCAGTCCGATAGGTCTAACTCAATCTGACCTAATGACATCATTATCACATGGCACAGCTGATTGGTTTTCTCCTGTGTCGGTAGCCAATGAGCTCGCTGCTCAACATTCAAATATACAACTAGTGCTTGTCATTTGCCTCAGAATAGTGAATTCAACATTAAACTAAGTGTCATGTTAGCAGTTTGCATTGAATGCAGGAGCGAATAATAAGCATATTAGCAGCAGCATTTATCATCTGTGTTATACAGCTGGAGCAAACACAGTTTGGAGCACATGCAGTCGATCTTAGCACACGCCGATAGTGACGGACTTGAAACAGGTTAAATGAAATAAGCATTCTTGTGTATGTATTTCAACGGGGGTTCGCCATATGCATCAGCGATTATCCCACCACTACATTTGTTATTTTTAAGGTTGATGTTTTTATTATGATGAGTGTGTGGTTTATTTCAGCTGCACACAGCGTCAGAAGCGTGTGCTTATCACAGTCGTTTCAATGCTGAAGATCACTGTCTATGGCTGTAACCGTTAGTTCTGAGTGAAATGCATTATGGATTGCATTATGCTTGTTGGGGGGTGTTTTGTCTTGTCTTGTTGGTTATTTCATGTATGTAATATTTGCAGCAGTAATATTTCTTACATGCTCACAGCAGCATGTTATGGATGTATTGGCAGTACTTGCTCTGCTGCAGCAGCGTAGCAGATCTATTCCACCAAGACCAAATATATTAACATTGTCTTGTACATCACCATGCCAGTCCCGCAGAGAGTTGTCATAACACAACTTCACTTCTGTTTTAGCTGTTATTTCTTGTGTGTTTCTTCATTTGAATGTCTTTTCAGGTAAATGTGACCGCTTAATGAATAAATTACTTAAACATGAACTGAACGATGAAGTGTGTTTTCTGTGGTTTCGTCAGAACTGAAGTAATCCATGTATGAGAATGTGGAAATCAAGGGTTTTCTCTAAACACAGAAGATGGGAAGTAAAGTGAAATTGTGGGAAGTATATTGACTTCACACTTCATGAAACTATGAAGGTTTTTTTTTTTAATCCAAAGGCTGCGAGTGTAACAAAGAAGAAGCTATAATGCGTTACTGATTACAGCCTCACTGTGGCTCAAAGTGTGTAAAACATGCTGCACAAGTCTTTGTCAACGCATATGTACTTTGCTTTCTTCTGTTTGTTCTTATTTTGTTCATGCATTTTTTTTTTTTGTGACCTGTGTCTCTGTTTCTATCTGTTTCAATCTAACTTGTACCGGTGACACATACAGCGGCAGAAGACAAAGGAAGAGGAAGTCTGTATCTTATCACATTCATGATTCACACACTGCCAGGAACCACCTGAAACACACACACACACACACGCCAAGAGAGAGCTTCAGACCCGTGTAGAACTGAATCTGCTAACAACACAGAAGATCACTGAATGAGAAGAATGAAGATCTTCTGGACTTTCACTCTGCTGATGATTCATGGTAATAAACTCTTGAAAGCAATTTGGACATCATAAATAATATAATAAAGTTTTGTACTGAGATGCTGGTTTGTTGTAGGTGTGTTGAGCTCCATCAGTGTGAGAGGATATTCAGGAGGAGGAGTCAACGTCACATGCAGATATGATAGAAAATATACAGACAAGAACAAGTATTTTTGTAGAGTACAGTGGATCACATGCTCTAAACTCATCAGGACTGATAAGAAAAACAGATGGGTTAATTCTGGAAGATTCTCTCTGTTTGACGACACAACAGCAGCAGTTTTCACTGTGACCTTCAGAGATCTGCGTGAACAGGATT
Organism: Carassius carassius; assembly: GCF_963082965.1. NCBI lineage: Eukaryota > Metazoa > Chordata > Actinopteri > Cypriniformes > Cyprinidae > Carassius > Carassius carassius. The sequence goes on from NC_081760.1 coordinate 39,024,068, forward strand.
CTGGGACGTACTGGTGTGGAGTTGATATCTCTTGGGTTAAAGATTCCTACACTGAAGTGAATCTGAAGATTGAATCAGGTGAGTAACCCAGATGCATTTTAACATGAACATCACCAATTCTGTTATTTTTAGCAGCTGGTGAAAAAATAAAATTAACTTGATAAACAAATAAAAATAAAATAAAAAACATTATAACATCAGATATTTGTTTTAGAAAATAAGTAAAGATAAAGGAACTCACCTTATGCCGTGAAACACTAATATTTAGTGCGCTTATCATGGTGAAGGACAATGTCAGCTCTGAGCCTGTCACATTTTCTGTTCTGTGTCTTGTTTTGAACTTTTATATTGTAGTTGTAGTTCCTTCATTTCCTATTTCCTGTCCTAGTCTGTCCTAGTTTTAGTTTCTTTGCTAATTAGTTAATTGATTGTTTTCAGCCTGATGAAGATAGTCACATCTTATGTAATTAAGGTGAGAACAAAGATAAGAGGGGACTGGATCATGGAATCACTGGAATGTAATAATAAATGGACACCAGAAAACAATCAATGAACATGTTTTAAGGAGGTGGATGAGTGTGTTTGCATTGTGACTGTTCTAACAGTTGTATATGTACTAGAGAAATATGGAAATATTTATATAATATTAATATTAAAATAATAGAATATAATAAAATACTGTTTGTTAATTATAGTTGTAGGTAGTGTTGTCATGGTACCAAAAAAAACACACTTATTAAAAAATGCTGTGCACTCTATTTGTGTCGACATACAGTATATGCACTTTAATTCTCTGCCAGCAGGAGGCGCTTGTTGAGCAGGAGAGAGAGGTTTCCCCGGTAATGGCTCTAATCAAATAAGCAGACAGTGCTAATAAACATTACATTCCAGATAAAATAAAAATGACATCCATAACTTTCTGAAGACAGCCGGTTTCCTTCAGAAGCACAGTGATATAAAAACACCCGCACTGGGTTTCGACTTTGACAGATGCAGTGCTCATGTCTATTCAACAAAGTCAAAGTCTTTTGGAAAATCTAATTGTGGCTGTCAGTTTTGATATTGTGTTGTTCCGCCACAGATAAATTAATTTATGGGAAACACAATGAAACTTACCTGCTTGAACTCTTTCAGTTGATCGGGGTGTCTGTCTTTAAAGTGTTTTGTTAGTTTGGTGTGTTTCCTCCTTTTGAAGTTGCCATCTCTCAATGCTTTTATGAAGAGGGTGCATCTGCACACCTTTCTGATAGCACATCAAGAACCGGGCTGACCGTGTACTCGGTAGCACAGGTACCTAAAAAACCTGGTACTGTAACATTTGAATGTTTTTAGTACTGAATTGGTACCAAAGTACTGGGTCTTTTGACAACACTAGTCGCAGGTTTAGTATCATCTTAATGAGAGGTGACATGTTTGCTTTTTCATAAGAGTGTCTGAATTTACAATAAACTAATTTTATTATAAGATATAAGATTTGTGTATAGAATATATATATATATATATATATATATATATATATATATATATATATATATATAAACAATAATTTTAATTTTTAATTTTTTAAGGGAAAAGCACATATCCACCACCGCTGAGATCATCACCATCATCATCAATCACAGCTCCACCTGTTTCACTAAATTCCCAGCCATCAGCATCTGCTTTAACACTGAGATCTCCGTCTGTCAATGGTATTCTGGTGATGGATACATTAATATTCACTCATTTACTTGCAGGCATCAGAGAATCAGGCTCTCGTTGTGTTTTCTCTCAGGCTCGTCTCTGATCATCGGTGTGTCTGTGATTCTGCTTCTGCTCATCATCAGCCTCGTTTCCTTTATAGTGGCTTTCTGTAAGAAGCATCAGGCTCGAGATAAAGGTGGGCTTTGTCTTAAATCAAATCAACTATTTCCACGGCTTCCTTTGGATATCATTTGTTACCCATTTATACCTTTGTCGGAGTGATTTGTTAATGAGAATAATGTTAAGAGTTGTTGGCCATTGAATGACATTGTTATTCTGATGAATAAGTGGATGGAAAGATGTTGTTTCCCCCTGCTGGTCACTACTGATATATGTGAAATATAATTAAATGTGAGGTATTATTATTATTGCTATATTTAATCTAGTATATTTGTTTTTACAGACCCTGAGTCAGACTCTAAAAGGTCTGCACCTGGAACAGAAAACAGTGAAGAGGTTTGTGAAATCAAATAGTTTGATACATGTTTGAATGAAAGACCTTCATCAAAAGCTGTTAATAATTTCTCATTCTCTTCTTAGGTTCCTGAAATGCCTTACATTTATGAGGAGATTAAAGACACGAGGCCTCAAACTGACTACGAAACTGCCCCATTACCCACAAACCCCTCTGATTCTACTAAAACGGTCTATGCGACTCCACAATTACCTACAAACCCCTCTGATTCTACTAAAACGGTTTATGCGACTCCACAATTACCCACAAACCCCTCTGATTCTACTAAAACGGTCTATGTGACTCCACAATTACCCACAAACCCCTCTGATGCTACTAAAACGGTCTATGTGACGCCACAATTACCCACAAACCCCTCTGATTCTACTAAAACGGTCTATGCCACGCCACAATTACCCACAAACCCCTCTGATTCTACTAAAACGGTCTATGCCACTCCACAATTACCCACAAACCCCTCTGATTCTACTAAAACGGTCTATGTGACTCCACAATTACCCACAAACCCCTCTGATTCTACTAAAACCATAGACATCAAATAGGTAGACGCCCTATCAAACACTACTGCCTATTGGCACGGTCGAGCCGTGGAGCCGCCATCTTGGATCGGTCACCAGCTCCACTCAGTGAAACTTGTTTGCCAGATGCAATGAGCTGTCAGCGCATTTAATTAATCATAACTCACTGAATACCTAACTGATGTTGACGCTGATTTTTTGCTGCAAAGGTCATTCATGTAGCTATGATACAGGACACATGGTTCAGCGTATTTTAATATTCATAGTAGGCTTAACAGTTATATAATATTCAGATATAAGTTATAAAGTCACCAGACGTCCAAAATTTAAATATATGATGTCGGAAATAAGGTAATTTATAAGTCACACACTATTAATATGATAAAGAAGCAGAAACAGATAGTTGCAGTAAAATAATATATTTTAATAAGTTAAATAAGAAGCAATTTATAATGATTTGTGACATACACACTCTCTCTCACACACACACACACGTCATGTGTATAAATTGCTTCCTGATATCATGTGCGCAAACACAAATAACAATTATGTCCGGTCGAACAATGTATGTATTATCTTCAGACTGGATTGTGTTGGTAATAGGCACTTAGGTTACCTAACGCTATAAGTAAGATTTCTGCATTTAACAAGTGCTTTCGAACAATAGTAATGTTAAATCTTAATTGTGAAAAGTAATCCCCCGAGCCCTACTTGTGATGGTCCGCTGATTAGAACAGGAAAATGCTGCACAGTGCTCTGGCATCTTAACTGCTGCTACGCAACGAAGCTAGAAGTACGACCGGTTTAAAATGGTGGCTACAAATCTCATCGCCCAGTGGCCAATAGAGCATCTACCTATATTATGTCTATGACTAAAACAGTCTATGCCTCTCCACAATTACCCACAAACCCCTCTGATTCTACTAAAACAGTCTATGCCACTCCACAATTACCCACAACCCCCTGTGATTCTAATAAAACGGTCTATGCGACTCCACAATTACCCACAAACCCCTCTGATTCTACTAAACCGGTCTATGCCACTCCACAATTACCCAAAACCCCCTGTGATTCTACTAAAACGGTCTATGTGACTCCACAATTACCCACAAACCCCTCTGATTCTACTAAAACGGTCTATGCCACTCCACAATTACCCAAAACCCCCTGTGATTCTACTAAAACGGTCTATGTGACTCCACAATTACCCACAAACCCCTCTGATTCTACTAAAACGGTCTATGCCACTCCACAATTACCCAAAACCCCCTGTGATTCTACTAAAACGGTCTATGTGACTCCACAATTACCCACAAACCCCTCTGATTCTACTAAAACGGTCTATGCCACTCCACAATTACCCAAAACCCCCTGTGATTCTACTAAAACAGTCTATGCCACGCCACAATTACCCACAAGCCCCTCTGATTCTACTAAAACGGTCTATGCGACTCACCAATTACCCACAAACCCCTCTGATTCTACTAAAACGGTTTATGCCACTCCACAATTACCCACAAACCCCTCTGATTCTACTAAAACGGTCTATGCGACTCCACAATTACCCACAAACCCCTCTGATTCTACTAAAACGGTCTATGCCACTCCACAATTACCCAAAACCCCCTGTGATTCTACTAAAATGGTCTATGTGACTCCACAATTACCCACAAGCCCCTCTGATTCTACTAAAACGGTCTATGTGACTCCACAATTACCCACAAGCCCCTCTGATTCTACTAAAACAGTCTATGCGACTCCACAATTACCCAAAACCCCCTGTGATTCTACTAAAACGGTCTATGCGACTCCACAATTACCCACAAACCCCTTTGATTCTACTAAAATGGTCTATGCGACTTCACAATTACCCACAAACCCCACTGATTCTACTAAAACTGTCTATGCGACTCCACAATTACCCACAAACCCCTCTGATTCTACTAAAACGGTCTATGCCACTCCACAATTACCCAAAACCCCTCTGATTCTACTAAAACGGTCTATGCGACTCCACAATTACCCACAAACCCCTCTGATTCTACTAAATCGGTCTATGCCACTCCACAATTACCCACAATCCCCTCTGATTCTACTAAAACGGTCTATGCCACTCCACAATTACCCACAAACCCCTCTGATTCTACTAAAACGGTCTATGTGACTCCAAAATTACCCACAAACCCCTCTGATTCTACTAAAACGGTCTATGCCACTCCACAATTACCCACAAACCCCTCTGATTCTACTAAAACCATAGACATCAAATAGGTAGACGCCCTATCAAACACTACTGCCTATTGGCACGGTCGAGCCGTGGAGCCGCCATCTTGGATCGGTCACCAGCTCCACTCAGTGAAACTTGTTTGCCAGATGCAATGAGCTGTCAGCGCATTTAATTAATCATAACTCACTGAATACCTAACTGATGTTGACGCTGATTTTTTGCTGCAAAGGTCATTCATGTAGCTATGATACAGGACACATGGTTCAGCGTATTTTAATATTCATAGTAGGCTTAACAGTTATATAATATTCAGATATAAGTTATAAAGTCACCAGACGTCCAAAATTTAAATATATGATGTCGGAAATAAGGTAATTTATAAGTCACACACTATTAATATGATAAAGAAGCAGAAACAGATAGTTGCAGTAAAATAATATATTTTAATAAGTTAAATAAGAAGCAATTTATAATGATTTGTGACATACACACTCTCTCTCACACACACACACACGTCATGTGTATAAATTGCTTCCTGATATCATGTGCGCAAACACAAATAACAATTATGTCCGGTCGAACAATGTATGTATTATCTTCAGACTGGATTGTGTTGGTAATAGGCACTTAGGTTACCTAACGCTATAAGTAAGATTTCTGCATTTAACAAGTGCTTTCGAACAATAGTAATGTTAAATCTTAATTGTGAAAAGTAATCCCCCGAGCCCTACTTGTGATGGTCCGCTGATTAGAACAGGAAAATGCTGCACAGTGCTCTGGCATCTTAACTGCTGCTACGCAACGAAGCTAGAAGTACGACCGGTTTAAAATGGTGGCTACAAATCTCATCGCCCAGTGGCCAATAGAGCATCTACCTATATTATGTCTATGACTAAAACAGTCTATGCCTCTCCACAATTACCCACAAACCCCTCTGATTCTACTAAAACAGTCTATGCCACTCCACAATTACCCACAACCCCCTGTGATTCTAATAAAACGGTCTATGCGACTCCACAATTACCCACAAACCCCTCTGATTCTACTAAACCGGTCTATGCCACTCCACAATTACCCAAAACCCCCTGTGATTCTACTAAAACGGTCTATGTGACTCCACAATTACCCACAAACCCCTCTGATTCTACTAAAACGGTCTATGCCACTCCACAATTACCCAAAACCCCCTGTGATTCTACTAAAACGGTCTATGTGACTCCACAATTACCCACAAACCCCTCTGATTCTACTAAAACGGTCTATGCCACTCCACAATTACCCAAAACCCCCTGTGATTCTACTAAAACGGTCTATGTGACTCCACAATTACCCACAAACCCCTCTGATTCTACTAAAACGGTCTATGCCACTCCACAATTACCCAAAACCCCCTGTGATTCTACTAAAACAGTCTATGCCACGCCACAATTACCCACAAGCCCCTCTGATTCTACTAAAACGGTCTATGCGACTCACCAATTACCCACAAACCCCTCTGATTCTACTAAAACGGTTTATGCCACTCCACAATTACCCACAAACCCCTCTGATTCTACTAAAACGGTCTATGCGACTCCACAATTACCCACAAACCCCTCTGATTCTACTAAAACGGTCTATGCCACTCCACAATTACCCAAAACCCCCTGTGATTCTACTAAAATGGTCTATGTGACTCCACAATTACCCACAAGCCCCTCTGATTCTACTAAAACGGTCTATGTGACTCCACAATTACCCACAAGCCCCTCTGATTCTACTAAAACAGTCTATGCGACTCCACAATTACCCAAAACCCCCTGTGATTCTACTAAAACGGTCTATGCGACTCCACAATTACCCACAAACCCCTTTGATTCTACTAAAATGGTCTATGCGACTTCACAATTACCCACAAACCCCACTGATTCTACTAAAACTGTCTATGCGACTCCACAATTACCCACAAACCCCTCTGATTCTACTAAAACGGTCTATGCCACTCCACAATTACCCAAAACCCCTCTGATTCTACTAAAACGGTCTATGCGACTCCACAATTACCCACAAACCCCTCTGATTCTACTAAATCGGTCTATGCCACTCCACAATTACCCACAATCCCCTCTGATTCTACTAAAACGGTCTATGCCACTCCACAATTACCCACAAACCCCTCTGATTCTACTAAAACGGTCTATGTGACTCCAAAATTACCCACAAACCCCTCTGATTCTACTAAAACGGTCTATGCCACTCCACAATTACCCACAAATCCCTCTGATTCTACTAAAACGGTCTATGTGACTCCACAATTACCCAAAACCCCGTCTGATTCTACTAAAACGGTCTATGCCACTCCACAATTACCCACAAACCCCTCTGATTCTACTAAAACGGTCTATGTGACTCCACAATTACCCAAAACCCCGTCTGATTCTACTAAAACGGTCTATGTGACTCCACAATTACCCCAAACCCCCTCTGATTCTACTAAAACGGTCTATGCCACTCCACAATTACCCACAAACCCCTCTGATTCTACTAAAACGGTCTATGTGACTCCACAATTACCCAAAACCCCGTCTGATTCTACTAAAACGGTCTATGTGACTCCACAATTACCCACAAGCCCCTCTAATTCTACTAAAACGGTCTATGTGACTACACAATTACCCACAAACCCCTCTGATTCTACTAAAACGGTCTATGCCACTCCACAATTACCCACAAACCCCTCTGATTCTACTAAAAGGTCTATGCCACGCCACAATTACCCACAAGCCCCTCTGATTCTACTAAAACGGTCTATGCGACTCCACAATTACCCACAAACCCCTCTGATTCTACTAAAATGGTCTATGTGACTTCACAATTACCCAAAACCCCCTGTGATTCTAATAAAACGGTCTATGCGACTCCACAATTACCCACAAACCCCTCTGATTCTACTAAAACGGTCTATGCCAGTCCACAATTACCCAAAACCCCTTGTGATTCTACTAAAACGGTCTATGTGACTCCACAATTATCCACAAACCCCTCTGATTCTACTAAAACGGTCTATGTGACTCCACAATTACCCAAAACCCGTCTGATTCTACTAAAACGGTCTATGCCACTCCACAATTACCCACAAACCCCTCTGATTCTACTAAAATGGTCTATGTGACTCCACAATTACCCAAAACCCCGTCTGATTCTACTAAAACGGTCTATGCCACTCCACAATTACCCACAAACCCCTCTGATTCTACTAAAACGGTCTATGTGACTCCACAATTACCCAAAACCCCGTCTGATTCTACTAAAACGGTCTATGTGACTCCACAATTACCCACAAGCCCCTCTAATTCTACTAAAACGGCCTATGTGACTACACAATTACCCACAAGCCCCTCTGATTCTACTAAAACACTCTATGCCACTCCACAATTACCTAAAACCCCTCTGATTCTACTAAAACGGTCTATGTGACTACACAATTACCCACAAACCCCTCTGATTCTACTAAAACGGTCTACGCCACTCCACAATTACCCACAAACCCCTCTGATTCTACTAAAAGGTCTATGCCACGCCACAATTGCCCACAAGCCCCTCTGATTCTACTAAAACTGTCTATGCGACTCCACAATTACCCACAAACCCCTCTGATTCTACTAAAATGGTCTATGTGACTCCACAATTACCCAAAACCCCGTCTGATTCTACTAAAACGGTCTATGCCACTCCACAATTACCCACAAACCCCTCTGATTCTACTAAAATGGTCTATGTGACTCCACAATTACCCAAAACCCCGTCTGATTCTACTAAAACGGTCTATGCGACTCCACAATTACCCAAAACCCCGTCTGATTCTACTAAAACGGTCTATGTGACTCCACAATTACCCAAAACCCACTCTGATTCTACTAAAACGGTCTATGCCACTCCACAATTACCCACAAACCCCTCTGATTCTACTAAAACGGTCTATGTGACTCCACAATTACACAAAACCCCGTCTGATTCTACTAAAACGGTCTATGTGACTCCACAATTACCCACAAGCCCCTCTAATTCTACTAAAACGGTCTATGTGACTACACAATTACCCACAAGCCCCTCTGATTCTACTAAAACGGTCTATGCCACTCCACAATTACCCACAAACCCCTCTGATTCTCCTAAAAGGTCTATGCCACGCCACAATTACCCACAAGCCCCTCTGATTCTACTAAAACGGTCTATGCGACTCCACAATTACCCACAAACCCCTCTGATTCTACTAAAACGGTCTATGTGACTCCACAATTACCCACAAACCCCTCTGATTCTACTAAAACGGTCTATGCCACTCCACAATTACCCACAAACCCCTCTGATTCTACGAAAACAGTCTATGCCACGCCACAATTACGCACAAACCCCTCTGATTCTACTAAAACGGTCTATGTGACTCCACAATTACCCACAAACCCCTCTGATTCTACTAAAGCGGTCTATGTGACTCCACAATTACCCACAAACCGCTCTGATTCTACTAAAACAGTCTATGCGTCTCCACAATTACCCACAAACCCCTCTGATTCTACTAAAACGTTCTATGCCACTCCACAATTACCCACAAACCCCTCTGATTCTACTAAAACGGTCTATGCGTCTCCACAATTACCCACAAACCCCTCTGATTCTACTAAAACGTTCTATGCCACTCCACAATTACCCACAAGCCCCTCTGATTCTACTAAAACAGTCTATGCCATGCCACAATTACCCACAAACCCCTCTGATTCTACTAAAACGGTCTATGTGACTCCACAATTACCCACAAACCTCAGAACAACTTGATGATGTAACAGAAACTATGGACTCTCTCTTTTCTAGCACTTTAAATAAAGTTGCTCCTTTACGCTTAAGGAAGGTTAATGAAAACAGTTTGACACCATGGTATAATGAGCATACTCGCACCCTAAAGAGAGCAGCGCGAAAAATGGAGCGCAGCTGGAGGAAAACAAAACTAGAGGTATTTCGTATTGCTTGGCGGGAAAGTAACATATCCTACAGAAAAGCATTAAAAACTGCTAGATACGATTACTTTTCTTCTCTTTTAGAAGAAAACAAACATAACCCCAGGTATTTATTCAATACAGTGGCTAAATTAACGAAAAATAAAGCCTCAACAAGTGTTGACATTTCCCAACACCACAGCAGTAATGACTTTATGAACTACTTTACTTCTAAAATCGATACTATTAGAGATAAAATTGCAACCATTCAGACGTCAGCTACAGTATCACATCAGACAGTGCACTATAGACCCCCTGAGGAACAGTTCCACTCATTCTCTACCATAGGAGAGGAAGAATTGTATAAACTTGTTAAATCATCTAAACCAACAACATGTATGTTAGACCCTATACCATCTAAGCTCCTAAAAGAGGTGCTTCCAGAAGTCATAGATCCTCTTCTGACTATTGTTAATTCCTCATTGTCATTAGGATATGTCCCCAAAACCTTCAAACTGGCTGTTATTAAGCCTCTCATCAAAAAACCACAACTTGACCCCAAAGAACTAGTTAATTATAGACCAATCTCGAATCTCCCTTTTCTGTCCAAGATACTAGAAAAGGTGGTATCCACACAATTATATTCCTTCTTAGAGAAAAATGGTATATGTGAGGATTTCCAGTCAGGATTTAGACCGTATCATAGTACTGAGACTGCTCTCCTTAGAGTTACAAATGATCTGCTCTTATCATCTGATCGTGGGTGTATCTCTCTATTAGTTTTATTGGATCTTAGTGCTGCGTTTGACACAATTGACCACAACATTCTTTTGCATAGACTTGAACACTTTGTTGGCATCAGTGGAAGTGCATTAGCATGGTTTAAATCGTACTTATATGACCGCCATCAGTTCGTAGCAGTGAATGAAGATGTATCCTATCGATCACAAGTGCAGTATGGAGTACCTCAAGGCTCAGTACTAGGGCCGCTACTCTTCATGCTTTATATGTTACCCTTGGGAGATATCATCAGGAAACATGGTGTTAGCTTTCACTGTTATGCTGATGATACTCAGCTCTATATTTCTTCGCAGCCCGGTGAAACACACCAATTTGAAAAACTAATGGATTGCATAGTCGATATAAAAAACTGGATGACGAGTAATTTCTTACTGCTAAATTCTGAAAAAACAGAGGTGTTAATTATAGGACCTAAAAAGTCTGCTTGTAATAAACTAGAACACTGTCTAAGACTTGATGGTTGCTCTGTCAATTCTTCGTCATCAGTTAGGAACCTAGGTGTGCTATTTGATCGCAATCTTTCCTTAGAAAGCCACGTTTCTAGCATTTGTAAAACTGCATTTTTCCATCTCAAAAATATATCTAAATTACGGCCTATGCTCTCAATGTCAAATGCAGAAATGTTAATCCATGCATTTATGACCTCAAGGTTAGATTATTGTAATGCTTTATTGGGTGGTTGTTCTGCACGCTTAGTTAACAAACTACCAGGAACTAGAACCAGGAAGTATGACCATATTAGCCCGGTCCTGTCAACACTGCACTGGCTCCCTATCAAGCATCGCATAGATTTTAAAATATTGCTTATTACTTATAAAGCCCTGAATGGTTTAGCACCTCAGTATTTGAATGAGCTCCTTTTACATTATAATCCTCTACGTCCGCTACGTTCTCAAAACTCAGGCAATTTGATAATACCTAGAATATCAAAATCAACTGCGGGCGGCAGATCCTTTTCCTATTTGGCGCCCAAACTCTGGAATAACCTACCTAACATTGTTCGGGAGGCAGACACACTCTTGCAGTGTAAATCTAGATTAAAGACCCATCTCTTTAACCTGTTATACACATAACATACTAATATGCTTTTATTATCCAAATCCGTTAAAGGATTTTTAGGCTGCATTAATTAGGTAAACCGGAACCAGAAACACTTCCCATAACACCCTATGTACTTGCTACATCATTAGAAGAATGGCATCTACGCTAAAACAGTCTATGCGTCTCCACAATTACCCACAAACCCCTCTGATTCTACTAAAACGGTCTATGCCACTCCACAATTACCCACAAACCCCTCTGATTCTACTAAAACAGTCTATGCCACTCCACAATTACCCACAAACTCCTCTGATTCTACTAAAACGGTCTATGCGACTCCACAATTACCCACAAACCCCTCTGATTCTACTAAAACGGTCTATGTGACTCCACAATTACCCAAAACCCCCTCTGATTCTACTAAAACGGTCTATGCGACTCCACAATTACCCACAAACCCCTCTGATTCTACTAGCACTGTTTATGGCTCCTGAAAAATTGCTGGTGTGTTTCATCATTTGTTTGTATTTTCTCTGCTGGTAAATATGTCTGCTTAATGAATAAAACTTGTATTTTAATTGTATTGTAATCATTTACCTAAGTGAATGATCCAGCATGTTTTAAAGTCCGTGTGTTTTTAGTAGTTTCTACAGAACTGAATGTGGAAAATGAGGGTTTTATTTGAATACGGGAGAAGGGAAGTAAAGTAAAAGTATGAGAAGTATGTTGTGTTGTCTCTTAATAAGTCAACAGCTCTACATTCTGCTTCTGTAAAGTTTGTTCTTTCTTGTTAATGCATTGTTTTTGGGATCTCTCTCTCTTTCTCTCTCTCTCATGCTATCAGTTTTGGTAATCTGGTGCACAAATTATATAATATAAACCTGTTTTCAGATTTAAATTCAGTTTATATTCTCTGACCTCACTGATATATATATATTTGCTCTTGTTTCAAGCATAAACCTTCGCTTGGTTTTAAGATTTGTCATTGTGTCTCAATAATGAATGCATATTGATTTATGTATGTCATGAGACAAGTCGAGTCAGCCTTATTTCTGTATATTTCTATATTCGTGTAAAATGAGGCCAATTCAAAATCTGCTTTAAAGAAGCTCTTAATAGTCACTTGGTGCGCAAATCACGTCAAAGTGCAAATGCTGGCACTAAAATATACTTTATTATACAACATGAAGTTCAGAACAACTGAAGATGCAATAATATCTTAAATTAAGTTCAGTTGTCATAGTTATTACCAAACCTGGATCCTGTGCATATATTCATGCACAAATGGCTAAATGAACTTCACATTATGAAAACAGTGAAGCGGTTGGTAAAGTCAGTGTGTTTGATGATAATATGTCTGTAGAGTGTAAATATGACCATAATCTTGCTGCTACGTCAGAGAACCTCGAGATCTGTAGATAGTTTTTCATTCTCGTGTCAGGTTCCTCAATCATGCTTCATTTATGAGCAAATTGCTTAAATATCACAATTAGTGTAATTAAAGTAAAAGAGGTCAGAGGTCGCACACCTCTGGAGCAACTAGGGGTTAAGTGTCTTGCTCAGGGACACACTGGTGTCTCACAGTGGATTCGAACCTGGGTCTCTCACACCAAAGACATGTGTCTTATCCACTGCGCCAACACCACCATCTACAAGCAGACACAATTTTTTATATTATTCAAATAGTCTAAATAAATAAGAGACCATTACACGGGTCAAATAACTTTTTTTATTATTGAAAGTTTGTGTCCAAAGCACAAGGACATACCAAGTCTTGTATATTAACTTCTTTACTCAATGCATTTTACACTGAACTCAACACATGGTACATAATGCATGTTAAATAAATCCAGTGTTAATTATCAGAGGTGTCAAGTCCAGGGTTCAGAAAGTAAAAGTCCTGCCATATTTTTGTTCCACCCATGAACTCAGCAGCTGATTTCACCAGAGGAGGAACCAAGTCATTCCTTTCAAGTCACAAACGAGTCTCAAGTTAAATCCCAAGTCCCCAAAGAATTAAAGTTAGTGAGATAATTAAGTGACTAATTAAATGATGACTGTGCAGTAGTGATAAACACCTGCTGTTATTGAAAATTACAGAGGATCGGATGATTTATTGTTTAAAATGATGCGACCATCATGGAGATCAGTGTTTGATTTAGTTGGGCTCTTGACCCTTTTAATAATACAAAGTAATTTGCTTTTAAGCACTTGCGGTTGTGTTACATAGTAAACATTAACACATTGCTAAATTTTTTTTATCTAAAACATTTAATGAACACCATGAGGGTGTTTCTCTTTGGTTTGTTACATGATGTACAGCTATTTCTGAACTACAAAAAAGTCCTAATAAACAAAAATTGCAATGCTTAAATATTGGGGGAAAATTATACAGGCTCTGGATTTTAGACATGAGCACTTATCATATGATCCTCAACAGTGGTGACAAAATTATTCATGCTACAGTCCTTGATGGGAGTTTTACTATGGTGTTACCCAGCATGCACTTCAGCTTGAAGAGTTTTGTTGATTGTCACCATTGTTGAGATTCATATGCTGGGTCATGATGTCTGTGCGTCTTAGTAGGACAAGATAAAAAAAAATATATATATATATATTCATTACATACATTAGATTTTAAATTATTTCATTATAACTATTATACCAACGGTTTATTTGCATGTGGCAGTTCCACAAGGTAGGTTATTAAAAAAAAAACTGAACATATGTTAAATGAAATAAACTTTTTTTGGAAATAAACAGACTGATGCCTAACAATTACTTTGTCATGTAAAACCAGCTAGTAATGGTTTTCTGCACAGCACTGATCACACTGCTTTATAACAGCACATGTACTTCTACAGGGAAATACCTAACACAAGAAGCCAAAGGTCAAGAGCCCAACTGAAGCAAACACTGATCTCCATGATGGTGGCATCAGTTTAACCAATAAAACATCAGCATCTGATCCTCTGTAACACACAATAATGGCAGGTGTTCATCACTAATGCACAATCATCATTTAATTAGTCTCTTAATTATCTCATTGACTTTAAATCTTTGAGGACTTGGGATTTAACTTGAGACTCGTTTGTGACTTGAAAGGAATGACTTGGTTCCTCCTCTGGTGAAATCAGCTGCTGAGTTCATGGGTGGAACAAAAATATGGCAAGACTTTTACTTTCTGACCCCTGGACTTGACACCTCTGTTAATTATACCTTCATACGTTAGCAGTCTTGTGGCATGAAGTCACATGTATTTAACATTTTTATTTGTTTTTAAAGGAACTATTACATGAAAATTACTATATTGCGTATTTTAACATCAACCTAATCCACTGTGCAAAGTTACGTCCAGTGGACGTCTTTTTATGTCTTTGCAGACGTTGAAAAGACGTCCACTGAGGAGACAGAATGTTTTTATGATGTCTTTTTTTATCATGTTTTTTATGTCTTGTGTACGTCCGATATAGACGTTCACAGATCCTCCTTACAAGGTTTTGTGACTTTATTTCTGTCGGACATCTAGAGAAGCTCTTATTGAGAATTAACAGGTTTAAATGTTGATACTTTATACATTTGAAGTCACCATTGTGGTGGAAAGTGTTTGGTTTAGTTAGGATCTTGGTCCAGTTACATCTTGTGTTAACTTGTCTCTGGCTGTGTTCTCCAGATGTGTCTGATTGTTTCTTCTGAAATCTAAACATTTTGTTGTTGTTGTTGTCTTGCTTTCCAAAGTTTATCACTTCTGTGTTTAAAACTTTAGTCATGAAGGGTTTTATTTAATATAACATATAAGGGTTTTTATATTTAGTCTGAATTCTGCTTGTACAACAGGTGTTTGTCAACTGCTCGTATTGTCATTGTTGTGAATTTTATTGATAGCTTGAATTGTTTTTGTTAATTAAATTTTTCTGACTTAAGCCAGAAAGAGAGCAGTATAAAAGTGGGATGGCAAAAGTAAAAAAAAGACCACCTCAGTAACCTGCTCGACTGTTAGCATAACTGCTACCATGTGCTACATTAAATGTATAACATTACATCTAACAATACAAATAAAACATACTTTATTTTATTAATGTCTATAGTTGCCGATAATCTTAGTTATTGTATTAGTTAACACGTTACACTCACCTGAATTAAACAGCATCATTTAAACTCCGTTACATATATATTTTTCATTTGTGATCAAATTGTTGTGTGGGTCTACTCTAGAGTTTTTACTCTGCGGAAAACTGACGAGCAACCGAATCCACCAACAGACGAGGAAGATGAGGACGATAATCATAGCGGTCCAGCATACACACAGAGTCAGCTTCCACATTCCTATTTCTGTAAATGCAGTTGCAATAAGAAAACATTTCTTGTACGTAAGAGTGAAGATTTGTCTAAGTGGGTTGTTGTTTTCAAACCTCAATACCTACCTCAAACCTAAATAACAATGAGCAATACATTTGTTATCATTTGCATCGATCTTTGAGACTGTTAAAAAACAACAAACTGTTCTTTGTTAGTTCATGTTAACTCTGATCCATTAAATAATGTCAACAGGCACAACTTTTGTTCTTAATCATGTATCAGTAAATGTAGAAATGAGCTAGGTGTATATATATATATATTATCTGTATAACTTTTTTTCTTCTTTTTTGCTGTAATTACATATTTTTGTAAATAAATTGTTCTCATGCCAGCTTAATACATTAAAAAAGCAAAACGTTCTGACAACTCATTTTTGTTAGCTGGGATATCGTATTAAAAGTATTGGATCAGATTGTAAACAAAATATTGGTTTCGTCCATCTGTATGAAATGATTCATTTCTGTCTTTTCGAAGGAAGCTCTTGAACCAGAAGTGCTGCCCATATTTGAAACACAGTATCTCTTCAGGAATAAACTGGAGTTGTATCTGGATGATCGGAGAGTATAGTGTGAGTGTGAACACATAAACCCTGAGCTTTGTCTTGATCTCATGTGATTTCCTCCTGTAGTGAGAGTGGTGTTTAACTAAAACCTTGCTGAAATCACACAGTGTATACCGGCTTTATGCATCTGTATCAGCATAATCAAAATACTATTTCAAACAGGTTTCAAACACTGACAGACAGATGATCATAAACTCACTCTATTGACTGAGACACTGTTATCATGTGAAGCTCCATCAGACTCAACAAATAATACATTTATACTGTCAGCTTCCAGAGTTTAAAGACATATTTAGTTACTGATCAACAATAGATTGTGTTCTTTTCTCCAAGATTAATTTAGTCTCTTAATTATATTCTGTATACAGTGCCTGGAGAAAGCTGTTAGTGATCACACTGTTCTCTGAAAATAACGAAGAATGAGTGAGACTCAGTTTATTGAGAGCTGCTGCTGTTTGCACGTCTGTCCACCAGATGTCACTGTCTCTACAATCCAAGGTTCTTCAGTGGTTCTTCTGAGTAGATGTGGTGAGATATAGCCAGGACCACTTGGGTGCCCTAAGCAGGACTGTATTGTTGTGCCCCCCATACGATGATGGACAAAAAACACCTACTATAGGGGTGAAAAGAGAACTTTAATCAAATAAAAAACTAAATTAATAAATGCTATTATTTTGTAGCTCTCGACATTTACCTATGGCTATAACTTTATTATGACTCTAATTTGTTATAGTCTCAAGCATTCAGAAATCATGCAAAAGGAAATTAAGCAGTTTTACTATGGTAAAACCATGGTTTATTTTGTAAGGGTTGTGATATGAATGTTTTTTGTTGAAGAAATTATAAAGGCTGTGTCGTCTATAGCAAAAAGCTGTCCAAAAAATGTAAGATTGAGTGAATATTTGAATTAAATGTTTGGTCAGTAGCCTAAACAAGGATTTGATCGTCCTGTAAGTGTAACAGCAGCAATCACATGGCATTTGTTATAACAAGTACTTAAATTGTTTATTTTGTATTTGCCTACATTATGTATTTTAACAGTGTTATTATTAACCAATCATTATTGCCTCATTGTTTTTTTTAGACTCTCGAACGTCCAACCTCAAGCCAACTTTATGGCTGTTTTCTTTTTTTTCTTTTTTTTTTTTACTTTCTTTAGTTTTTTTTATCTCTGCGCCGGATTGCTGATGTCCTTTACCTGGGCATAGATGTTCATCCATCAGTTATGAACATTCAGCCGCAAACATGAGGTGCGAGCAGTCGCCAGCGAGGATGGAGAATATATAGCACCACTGCCTTAAAACCTGTAAGACCCTGCTTAGTTCTTTAAAGGGTCTTTAACTCCCTCTTAGTCTCTTGGTTTAGTTGGGGAAGGGGTTAAAACAACATTAAAATGCAGTCTATTTCTTGAAGATATGAACTGTATGAGTTATGATTGGTGCATCGTTGTTGAGAATCCTCTTATGGTTCTGTAAAAACAGGTGCTAAATAACCATAAGTGGTTCCTCCATGATTACAAGCCAAAGATCTGCTTTCAGTGCTATATAGCACCATTTATTTAGAGTGTAACATGGATGTGAAAAACTAAAGAGACACTTCGTTACATTACATTTTTAAACGGTTTAAAACATTAAACATCATGGTTCTGAGAAAATTAGCCTTTGAATGACAGAATAGTTCTGTTAAAAACTCCTTAGTAAAAAAGAAATGCCTTTTATTATGAGTTTTATCTGCATGTTCATGTGAAGCATGTGTGAAATAATAGTTTCACTTCCCTCTTTATTACCAGTAATCATCTCTCTCTCTCTCTCTCTCTCTCTCTCTCTCTCTCTCTCTCTCTCTCTCTCTCTCTCTCTCTCTCTCTCTCTGTCTCTCTCTCCCTCTCTCTCTCTCTCTCTCTCTCTCTGTCTCTCTCTCTCTCTCTCTCTTTCCCTCTGTCTCTCTGTCTCCCTCTCTCTCTCTCTCTCTCTCTGTCTCTCTGTCTCTCTCTCTCTCTCTCTCTCTCTCTCTGTCTCTCCCTCTCTCTCTCTCTCTCTCTCTGTCTTTGTCTCTCTTTCTCTGTCTCTCTCTCTCTCTCTCTCTCTGTCTCTCTCTCTCTCTCTGTCTCTTTCTCTCTCTCTCTCTCTCTCTCTCTCTCTCTCTCTCTCTCTCTCTCCTCTCTCTCTGTCTCTCTCTCTCTCTCTCTCTGTCTCTTTCTCTCTCTCTCTCTCTCTCTCTGTCTCTCTCTCTCTCTCTCTCTCTCTCTCTGTCTCTCTCTCTCTCTCTCTCTCTCTCTCTCTCAAATTCAAATTCAAATTCAAATGAGCTTTATTAGCATGACTGTGAAACACAATGTTGCCAAAGCATCAACATATTATATATAAGTAATAAAACAAACAAACAAAACATATATGTACAGATCATGTCATAAATAAACACAATTTATCCTAATAAATGAATAAATCCAGTCGGTATCTCTAGAGAATTAGCTGACTCTGGCGTTGTGAATAGCTAACACATATTTAGCCGCTAGTGCAGCTGTACTATCATCTTCTCCCAGTAAGAAGAACATTTTGTCAGTGTCGCTCAGTTCAGAGAATGATGGAATTAAGATTTGAAACCTGGGCAGAAAGGTTTCTCTTATACTGGTGTATTTAGAGCAGAAGAGCAGAAAGTGTTCCTCATCCTCGATGTGCTGTAGGTCACAGTGTCTACAGATCCTCTGCTCTCTCTCTGTCTTCCTCTCTCTATCTCTAGATCATGGTCACTTAATCTGTATTTGGAGAGGATTTGTCTTTCTTTAAAATCTTTAATAAATAGATAACTGGCCAATTTAGTGGTTCTATTGAGGGCCGAGTAACATTGCAGTTTATTCTGGAGGGCAAAATGTGCTTTTAGTGCTTGATCATGAGTGACTTTTAGATGTTTATGGATATGGTTAATAAAAGGTTTGGGGTTGATGGGGAGTATATTCTGATGGATGAGTTGAAGAGCGAGTGAGTTCAGAGGATGAGGTTCTGCTGAGCTTTCATTGGCGAGGAGGGCTTTATATTGCACTGACTCTGGGTCAGACTGATGGAGGTGATGCCAGAACTGAACACATCTCTTCTGGATCTCCATGTTCAGCGGGTACAGGCCCAGCTCAGCCCTGCAGGCCGCAGTGGACGTGTTTTTGTGAACCCCCAGAATATTTTTGCCAATTTCCAATTGTAATTTTTCTACTGATGTTTTATCCCAATTTTTAAAATTTAGTACTGGTCCCCAAATTTCACATCCATATAAAAGAATTGGTTTTATTATTGAATTATATAATTTTATCCAGGTTTTAATGGGTAATTTTAAGTGTCCACATCGTGACTTTATAGCATAGAAAGCCCTCCGAGCCTTTTCAGCGAGTGTTTTCACAGCCAGACCGAAGCGTCCCGAAGCGCTGATGTCGATGCCCAGATAGCTGTAGCTAGAGCTGTGCTGCAGGACCTGGCCTTTATACAGGAACTGGTGTTTGTGTCCCTGAGATCTGGCTTTCTTCTGGAACACATGACTCTGGTTTTGTCCAGATTGACGGTCAGGGCCCAGTCGTGACAGTATTGTTCCAGCAGGGACAGGCTCTGCTGAAGGCCCTCAGGTGTGCGGGACAGCAGGACCAGGTCATCTGACCTCTGACCCCTGTAGAGTGAGGCCGGGCGCAGTAGAGCTCTCCAGCGCTGACGCCAGGTCATTGATGAAGATGTCGAATAGAGTTGGGCTCAGACTGCAGCCCTGCCTCACTCCATGGCCCTGCTGGAAGAACGCGGTTCTGCGGTTACCCATCTTCACCGCACTTTTGCTGTTGGTGTACAGAGATTTAATAATGTCAAATGTTTTTCCGCCAATGCCAATTTGTAGGATTTTGTACAGTAGACCATCATGCCAAATTGAATCAAATGCTTTTTTAAAGTCTACAAAACATGTAAATATTTTCCTTTGTTTGTGGTTGATGTTCTTGTTGATTAGAGTGTGGAGAGAGTAGATGTCTCTCTCTCTCTCTCTCTCTCTCTCTCTCTCTCTCTCTCTCTCTCTCTCTCTCTCCCCTCTCTCTCTCTCTCTCTCTCTCCCTCTCTCTCTGTCTCTCTCTCTCTCTCTCTCCCCCTCTCTCTCTCTCTCTCTCTCCCTCTCTCTCTCTCTCTCTCTCTCTCTCTCTCCCTCTCTCTCCCTCTCTCTCTGTCTCTCTCTCTCTCTCCCCCTCTCTCTCTCTCTCTCTCCCTCTCTCTCTCTCTCTCTCTCTCTCTCAGAGGAAGTGGGCAGTTCATTCAGCTGTTCTTGTTTAAGATGTTCACAGGAAACACTCATCTGAACACACATCGAGAGCTTCAGAAGAACTGAATCTACTAACAGAAGAGAAGATGACTGAAGAAGAGAGAAGAATGAAGATCATCTGGACTTTCACTCTGCTGATGATTCCTGGTAAGAGTCTGAACTCACAGTAAATCACTAAAACAGCAGAGACTTTAACTTCAGTTCATGTTGTTAAACTGATAAAGTGATGTGAATAGTCATAGAGAGAATCTCTGTTCAGTCTCATGAATACACTGGTGTTGTACTGAGATGCTGGTTTGTTGTAGATGTCCTGAGCTCCATCAGTGTGAGAGGATATTCAGGAGGAGGAGTTAGCATCACATGCAGATATGATAGAACATATACAGACAAGAACAAGTATTTTTGTAGAGGACAGACGACATCTATACAGACTGAACGGTGTTCTGACCTCATCATGACTGATAAGAAAAACAATCGGGTTAATTCTGGAAGATTCTCTCTGTTTGACGACACAACAGCAGCAGTTTTCACTGTGACCTTCAGAGATCTGAGTGAACAGGATTCTGGGACGTACTGGTGTGCAGCTGATATCTCTTGGGTTAAAGATTCCTACACTGAAGTGAATCTGATCGTTGAATCAGGTGAGTAACTGAGACTCTCAAACTCATGATGATCATCAACATCACACACTCAACACTGACTGTAATGTTATCATCTAAAAACTCCAGAAAAATTAACGAGGATAAATATTATGTATTATTATCTTGCAACATCAGGATTACACTCATAAAATTAGTAACCGCATATGAATGAATGAAAAGACATCGACCATGTGTGTGTTTGTGTGTGTTTATGTGGACACAAATTTGTATAATGACATGGTTGAGACAATGTGAAGGTGATTTATGAGGACACTTTGTAATTTAAAAGGTTTAAAAAATACTGAATGGTGTATTTTGAAAATCTAAAAATGCATAAAGTTTTCTGTGAGGGGTAGGTTTAGGTGCAGGGTTGGTGTATCGGGTGATAGAAACTATAGTGTGTATAGTGTGTGTGTGTGTGTGTGTAGATCTCACTGTCACTGAATGAAGATGAAGCATAATTTACAAAAATGATGAAGATCATCATCATCACACTGATATCTGAGTTTGTGTTCAACAGGTGAAAAAATCCGGTCTGTGACGGGATATTCAGGAGGACACGTCATTATAAACTACAAATATGAGATGCTAGAAGAAAATTCTGTGATAGGCGTTTGTGAAGCTGGAACATATCAATGTTTTACTCGAATAAAGACAGATAGAGCAGCAGAATGGACACATGACGGCCGATTCTCCGTTCATGATGACAGATCTTCACGTCTCTTACGTGTGTTTATCAGAGATCTGAAGGAGAGCGATTCTGGACAATATAAGATTATAGTCAGAGTTTCTGAAGACTACAGTTTCTTCTCTGAGTTTAAGCTGGACGCTAAGAAGGGTGAGCTGCTTTCATTTGTTTCTGTGCTGAATCGATGACTCTCTTGTTTAACTCTAACATTGCTGCACTTGATTCGTCTCTCAAACAGCTGATTGTTGTCAGGAGAGCATCAGTCTCTCAGCTGCTGCAGGAGCATCTGTGAACATCAGCTGCAGATACCCACAATCCCACAGGGCTGATGTGAAGTTTGTCTGCAGGAGATCTGGATCTGATCTCTGTGCTGAAGAGACGTCTGTGAAGGAGAGCAGAAGATGGAGCGCTGAGGGACAGGTGCAGCTGTATGATGACAGAGAGCAGCAGCTCCTGACGGGAATCATCAGTCATGTGACTCAACAACATTCAGCTGAATACTGGTGTGGAGTTCAGTCTGATGGAGGACACAAGAGCTTCATCACACGTGTCCTCATCAGAGACACAGGTACAGATCATTTTCTCACTCAGATTAATCAGAATGTAATTAAAAATCACAGCTAGCTTCCTTTCAGCAGATCACTGTTTTGCTTGACTGTGCAAAGAAAGGGATCATGATGTTTTTAAGGGAACTGATTCTGTTCATACAGGTTTACCAGCATGTTAGTTTTAGAGGATCTGTTCATATGAGCCTTTTTCTTTTTTAATTTCATTATTTAAATGTTGAGTACTGCAGATCTGGACTTAATGAAGCAGCATTAGTTGATCATTTAGACACAGTGTTTTTAACTATTTGAAGTGTTTATCTGGATGCAGTATTAGAGCAGTTGTGTTTCTGTGAGTCACTGATCCAGTCTTGTTATATAATTAAATAAAGCTGCAGTTTAAGATGCTCATCCAGTAACCTGCTATTAACTCTATTATTAACTGAGAAACCACAGACTTCAGTTACAGGAACTTTTGTTTCTTAGTTTCAGCAAACATGAATTCTGGGTAGTAAGTGTGTGAATGACATAAAGAACACTTATATTTACCATGAGATACATGATATCAAGTTCTGTGTGGGTAAAAAAAAGAAAGAAATAAAACCCCTTCCTTTAGAAATAGATTGCTTTGTTGTTTTATATACAGATTTTTCAGAAATATATTCATCATCATCATCACCTTCATCCTCATCATCCTCATCATCATCAGTTGAATCTCCAGTGCAGAGGGTTTCTGTGTGTCAGAAAGTGATTGATTTTAACGGAGTTTGAGATGTTCATTATCTGAAACAAACACTGAGCATCAAATGAGCCTCGTTCTGTAAACAGATCATATTTAGCAACATGGACACTGACTGTAATGTCAGAGGAAACCATGTCCTCCAGATGAGTCTGATTGTTTCTTCTGATATCTAAACATTTTGTTGTTGTTGTCTTGCTTTCCAAAGTTTATCACTTCTGTGTTTAAAACTTTAGTCATGAAGGGTTTTATTTTTATTTTTCTGTAAATCTGCTTTGAAACAGCACTGAATGTGAAAAGTGAAATGCATATAAAAATGAGTTTTCTAACAACTCTTGACAAACATTGATCTCTGTCTCTTTGGACTTGAGCATCTAGATTCAATCTGAGGTAAATCTCTAATTTAAGAAAAAGTTATTTAACATTTTAAATAACTTATTTAAGTTAATTTAACAATTTAATAATTTAAATCTAATAAAAAATGTATTCCATAATTGAAAAGTTCAGTTTAGAAGTGTCATCCCAGCTAACAGGGAACGTTCCCAAAACTATTTGTAAATGTTATGTAAATGTTATAAAAAAAACGTTCCTGACATAATGTTTCTTGAACAGTCTTATAATGTTTTCATAGTTAAAATACATTCGTAACATTGAGCGAAAACGTTCTCATAACAATGTATTTGTAACGTCTTTATTGTGTTATTTTTACTTGACTGATGATCACATTACAACGTTCTTGTAACGTGTTTATGGTGTTATTTCATAATGTTGAACAAATACATTCTTTAAACACCACTAGAATGTTAACTTCATTTTAGAAGTGATGGAACTAGTTGAAGTGTTGATCTGGATGCAGTATTAGAGCAGTTGTTGTTCTGCAGTCTTGTTCTATGATTAAAGAAGCTGCAGTTAAAGATGCTCGTCCTGCTGTTAACTCTATTATTAACTGAGAAACCAGAGACTTCAGTTAAAGGAAGTCAAACAAACAGCTCACGAATTTGTTTCTTAGTATCAGCAAACATGAATTCTGGGTAGTGAGTGTGTGAATGACATCAGTAACACTTATATTCACCAAGAGACACGTGATGACAAGTTCTGTGTGTGAAAAAAAAAATTATAAAAAAAAATCTTTCAGAAACAACTTCACCACCATCATCATCATCATCACCATCTTCATCATCATCATCACCACCATCATCATCATCATCACCATCATCATCTTCATCGTCATCATCACCTTCTTCTTCCTTCTCATCAGTCAGAACTCCTCTGGTCACAGGTGTTTCTAAATCGTCTCCATCTAGTTTTACTCCAGCAGGTGCTAAAGCACAAACATGGTTCCTGCTGTAACTTGTGAGGAGCTCTGACGCCCCCCAGTGGAAGAAAGGTTTATAAACATAAGAAAGATTAGATTTTCAACTCTAGATTTTCTTAATCATGTGTCACACAAGCATAAAAGTCGAGGTGGAGTTAGATGAGGTCTGATATTTAGCCTTCCTCAAGGGGTGTCAGTCAAAACACATCAGCTTCATCCTAAGAGCTGAACTACTGTTAGAACTGGAGTAATTTACAACCAAGATGCACACAACACACCTGAACACAGGCATTACAGGTTATCATTATTCACCACTGGTGTGTGTTCACATATGCAGGAATGTGTTTCTGTGTGTGGTCTATATTAGAAAAAGAATAAGTAGATTGACATATATGTATCAATAATATTATCCCACAGACATTCTGAACTGCTAGCATATTTTCTAATTAAATTCTTAGGTTAAATATTATAAAAGAAACAAACTACTGTATATAGACAACAATGGAATATTATACCACCACCTAGTGGTTAGAAATGGCAGACACTTTCATAATCAAAACCGCTTAGGTTTTGATACCTAAGGTAATTTACATAAACTGCAAGTATAAACATCATGTACAGAAACTTCAAATAAAGTGCTATTCAGTTTCCAATATGGCAGTAAAATACAGGAGCATAGGAAATATGACATACACATTCATAATGAACTGTTTACCTGTCAGTTATCATGAACTTGGTAAACAGATAACTAACTTTTGCTCATTGACACATTCATCTACACGTGAGCATAACTGAGTACAAGACGAGAACATTGTTTACAGCGCTTGTGTGAATGTTCAACGTGAAGCCTATAAACCTGCAAGCCCAGTATCATGCTCTGGTCAATCCTGTCCCAAACATCAAGCTGCACTCATGATCTGATCTGATATCCAGCTCAGAGTGATCAGACTGATTGATCTGATTGTTTATCTCCTGTGTGTTCAGGCTCTTTTCTGATCTCTGTCTCTCTGGTTCTGGTTCTGGTTCTGATCATCGTTGGTCTCTTATTACTGTTTCATTGTAGGAAGCATCAGTCTCGAGGTAAAAGGCCTTCTTGATGTCTTTAGATGCAGAAACTCCAAGTTTAAAATGCAAATATTTGTTTTCTTATTTTGAGTCTGTCGCCACCTGCAGGCTGCAATGAGACATGAGCAAAATACAGATACTTGATGATGTGTGAAAACATTTCCATTAGACACCAGTATTGAAATGTGATATA
Organism: Carassius carassius; assembly: GCF_963082965.1. Lineage (NCBI taxonomy): Eukaryota > Metazoa > Chordata > Actinopteri > Cypriniformes > Cyprinidae > Carassius > Carassius carassius. The sequence goes on from NC_081760.1 coordinate 39,050,228, forward strand.
ATGTCATTAATTTAGACTCTTGTATTGGCAGGCGGTGATTCGTCATCTGAGACTGAAGTAGGAAAACATGAAGCAGTCAGTCCAGTTACTGTATACAATAAGATGTAGATTTTTATTCATATTGAAAATAAATTCTAGAGATATTCAGAGCTGTTAATAATTTATCTGTCTCTCTTCAGGTTTCTCACACCGGATGTGATTATGAGGAGATTAAAGACACTCAAGGACAATTACCCACAAACCCCTCTGATTCATCTAACACTTATTATGCTACTGCTCAATTACCCACAACCCCCTCTGATTCAACTGTTTACTCTACAGTTGAGGAAGCCACTGGTGACTCTCAGATCTTCATCACATCTGCTGAGGATCTGAATTATATCGTGGTGAATTTCCAGAAGAAAGCAGACTGTCCTGACAGAGTCAGATTGAGGAATAATCAGGATTACAGTGAATACACTGCTGTCAATCCTCTCACTGTCTGAAGATCCACAGCAGACAATCTCAATGAGATGAAGACTTTGATTTTGGGTTTAAGCCTCTATGTTTGGTATTTGTGTTATTTACGTGGTTCTCCTCTGCTCTGTATTTAAGACTTGTAAGTCAGATGAGAAGGATGACAGTGCATGTTTCAGAACAGAAGTGTGAAATTAAAGCAGAATACGCAGCAGTGCTCAGTTAGTTTGATTAATGTCAAACTACACACCTGGCTGCTAGTGATTCTTGTAAAACATTTTTATTACGTCTCAGAGTTAAAAAGCTCACAAACTTTAACACATGCATCAACTATTGTTTTTTACTAACTTATAATGTAATAAACCTAGATGAAGTACTGATATTGTATGCCAATATGATGTGAATGGACTATGGAAAGATGGAATGATTAAAAAGCACAACTTCTGTCCTGTGACTGAGGTGAAGTGCGAGAGGGAGGAAGATAGTTTGATTAAATATTAACAGAACACAGGACATAAGAAATAAAGATGTGCTGAGATTAAACTTATAAATAATAATAATAATAATAATAAACAATTTGAATAAATTTATAATAAATACTGTAATGTTAAAAAAAAGGTTACACTTTATTTTGATAAACCGCTTTAGACATTCTACTAACTGTAAGTAACTTTGGAACTACATATGAACAAACTCTCATGAGAGTATTAGTAGAGTGACCATCAGAATAAAGTTTTAGCAGATATTAAGCAGACGGTCTACTAATACTCTAATCACTGCTAGTTGCTAAGCTATTTATTGGTAGTTGAATGTTTAAAGTGGATTATCAAAATAAAGTGTAAACAAAAAAATAACTGTTTTTGATGTTCCTATTTTAACCAATCAACAGTGTTTATTTTGTTACCATGGTAACCGCTGCTGTTTGCACGTGTGTCCACTAGATCTCACTGTTCATTTCTAGTCTTTGAGATTTTAGTCTGAATAAAGATTATAGAAACATATTTTTGTAGAAATCTCGCAAATAATTCTTTGAACACAAAGTTGCATTTCCACATGTATGTGAGTCTTGTATGTTTGTGTGAACATGTATTATCATCAGTTCTCTTTTATTAATTTCTCTCTCTCTCTCTCTCTCTCTCTTTTAGAGGAAGTGGGCGTCTCTCTGTCACAGTCGAGAGCTTCAGAAGAACTGAATCTACTAACAGAAGAGAAGATGACTGAAGAAAAAAGAATGAAGATCATCTGGACTTTCACTCTGCTGATGATTCCTGGTAAGAGTCTGAACTCACAGTAAATCACTAAAACAGAAGAGACTTTAACTTCAGTTCATGTTGTTAAACTGATAAAGTGATGTGAATAGTCATAGAGAGAATCTATGTTCAGTCTCATGAATACACTGGTGTTGTACTGAGATGCTGGTTTGTTGTAGATGTGCTGAGCTCCATCAGTGTGAGAGGATATTCAGGAGGAGGAGTCAACATCACATGCAGATATGATAGAAAATATACAGACAAGAACAAGTATTTTTGTAAAGGACAGTGGAAAATAACATGCTCTGACCTCATCAGGACTGATAAGAAAAACAAATGGGTTGATTCTGGAAGATTCTCTCTGTTTGACGACACAAGAGCAGCAGTTTTCACTGTGACCTTCAGAGATCTGAGTGAACAGGATTCTGGGACGTACTGGTGTGCAGCTGATATCTCTTGGGGTAAAGATTCCTACACTGAAGTGAATCTGATCGTTGAATCAGGTGAGTAACTGAGACTCTCAAACTCATGATGATCATCAACATCACACACTCAACACTGCCTGTAATGTTATCATCTACAAACATTAGAAAATCAATAACCAGGACAAATAAAGTATCATAATGTATCAAGTTTAAACTCATCAAATTAGTAAACATATATGAATGAATGAAGAGGCAGAGACTCAATGTGTGTGTGTAATCATAATATAATTAAAAAGAAAAACTAGCTTCCATTCAGTAGATCACCGTGTGTTGTATCATGTTGCTTGACTGTGCAAAGAAAGTGATCGTGATGTTTTTAAGAGAACTGATTCTGTTCATACAGGTTTACCAGCAGGTTAGAAAATAAGTAAAAAAATAGGAAGTTTCCTTACAAAGGTTCATGATTATATAGTCAATGCAGGTTAAAGTGCAGTTTTAGATCAGTGTTGCTGTTAAGAAACTGAACACAGAGTAAAGTAGAGGAAAGTGTTTGTGTTTTATTCTTCATTTCTTTATTTGATCATTTGGACGCAGTATTACTGTAGTTTTTAACTAGTTGAAGTGTTCATCTGGATGCAGTATTAGAGCAGTTGTTGTACTGCAGTCTTGTTCTATAATTAAATAAAGCTGCAGTTAAAGATGCTCGTCCTGCTATTAACTCTATTATTAACTGAGAAACCACAGATAAACTTCAGTCACAGGAAGTCAAACAAACAGCTCACGGTTTTGTTTCTAATTATCAGCAAACATGAATTCTGGTTAGCGAGTGTGTGAATGACATCAGTAACACTTATATTCACCAAGAGACACGTGATGACAAGTTCTGTGTGTGAAAAAAAATATATTCATTGTTTTATTGTTTTATATACAGATGTTTCAGAGACAACTTCACCACCATCATCTTCATCATCATCATCATCGCCTTCTTCATCATCTACTTCTGTTTTCAAACCCTCTGCATCAGTGTCTTCTGACATGTTCAATGGTTCTTGTATGCTAAAATATAAACATATGATTTGATATTAAGCTCAAAGCAGAGTATGTGAGCGGAGTGGAGTGACAACAACATCCCCTTCGTGCCCTGAGCATTTAATAATCACTCCGCGTAACAGTACATTTTCATCAGTTATTTTATCTACAGATAAAGATAATCTACAGACAATGCATTTCTTACAGATTTCTGCTCATTCATAATCAGATACAGATGAAGAAGCACTGTAAGATTCGATTTGTTTGAATGCATTATTGTGAAAGTGATTGCGTGTGAATGTGCTGTATCACCTGATCTGAGTGATCCATCTGTATCAAGCTATAGATAAATATGTTTAATTATAAATTATTGCTAAATATGTAGTTATATTACGGCCGTTGGCATGGATTGTACCTGTGATGGAGCGGTGGTGAAGCGCTCTTGGAGCAAGTGAAAACCACGACTCTCCGAATTAAAAAAAATCCGCTCCTCGCTTCAGTCAAAATCACACCGCTCCACCCACACTCTTGCTCAATGTACTCAGATTCACTCATTATTTCATCTTCTGTTTACAGGCTCTTCTCTAATCATCTCTCTGGTTCTGTTTCTTCTGGTTCTGATCATCATTGGTCTCTTATTACTGTTTCTCTATAAGAAGCATCAGACTTGGGGTAAAACTCCTTTAGATACAGAAACCCTCATTCATATCGAGCTTAAAATGAAGATTTATTTCTCCACTTTGATTCTATCGCCACCTATTGGCTACAGCTACAAAATACATATGTGTGATGATGTGTGAAAACTGACATCAGTGTTGAAATATGATATAATGCCATTTATTTAAGTCTAATTTTTGGCAGGTGGTGTATCGTCATCTCAGACTGGAGCAGGGAAAAATGAAGCAGTCAGTCCAGTTACTGTATAAAATAAGATCATTATTTTATTAATAATGAAACTAAATTCGAATCATGAAGATCTGTAGAGCTGTAAATAATTTCTCTGTCTCTCTTCAGGTTTCTCACACCGGATGTGATTATGAGGAGATTAAAGACACTCACAGACAATTACCCACAAACCCCTCTGATTCATCTAACACTGATTATGCTACTGCTCAATTACCCACAAACCCCTCTGATTCATCTAACACTGATTATGCTACTGCTCAATTACCCACAAACCCCTCTGATTCATCAGTTTACTCTACAGTTGTGGAAGCCACTGGTGACTCTCAGATCTTCATCACATCTGCTGAGGATCTGAATTATACCGTGGTGAATTTCCAGAAGAAAGCAGACTGTCCTGACAGAGTCAGATTGAGGAATAATCAGGATTACAGTGAATACACTGCTGTCAATCCTCTCACTGTCTGAAGATCCACAGCAGACAATCTCAATGAGATGAAGACTTTGATTTTGGGTTTAAGCCTCTATGTTTGGTATTTGTGTTATTTACGTGGTTCTCCTCTGCTCTGTATTTAAGACTTGTAAGTCAGATGAGAAGGATGACAGTGCATGTTTCAGAACAGAAGTGTGAAATTAAAGCAGAATACGCAGCAGTGCTCAGTTAGTTTGATTAATGTCAAACTACACACCTGGCTGCTAGTGATTCTTGTAAAACATTTTTATTATGTCTCAGAGTTAAAAAGCTCACAAACTTTAACACATGCATCAACTATTGTTTTTTACTAACTTATAATGTAATAGACCTAGATGAAGTACTGATATTGTATGCCAATATGATATGAATGGACTATGGAAAGATGAAATGATTAAAAAGCACAACTCAATGAGATGAAGACTTTGATTTTGGGTTTAAGCCTCTATGTTTGGTATTAGTGTTATTTACGTGGTTCTCCTCTGCTCTGTATTTAAGACTTGTAAGTCAGATGTGAAGGATGACAGTGCAGTGTTTTTTTTTTCTGCAAATGACACTGAAATAAATGATCAGAAACCCTGGAGTTTTTAAGTCAGATTTTGATGTGAATAAGTATTGAATGTTTCAGAACAAAAGTGTGAAATTAAAGCAGAATATGCAGTGGTCTTCGGTTAAACCTGGTCACTACTTTTTATTGTAAACATTTTATTAAGGCTCAGTGTTTAAAAAAAAACAATTAACTTTTTTTTTTTCTCTTGGTGCTTATTTTAAAAGCTTGATAAAAGAAAATGTAATAAACTCAGATGAAGTTGTGATATTTTATGCAAATGTGATGTGAATGTGTCACGATACACTCGGGAAAGAGTGAGGAGACGCAGGAGAAATCTTCAAATATGAAATTTAATAATAATAATAATAAAAGATTTAATGTCTTTGATTTGCAGTTGATTTTACCACATGCTCAATCGTCAGTTATTTCACTATTTCATGAAGATTATTTTATTTTCTTGATTTTAGGACAAACACAGTGTCTGGAAATTACATTGAAATAACACAAGTCTAAATCTAATGCATCCTGAGACTGTTGATTTGGTCCAGAAACAGTATAAATTATGTCTAAATGAACCTTAAATGATGTTGAAATATTTCTACTGACCACTTTTGAACTAGTTTTTAACCTTGTAAGGAGGTTCTGTGAACATCTAAATCGGACGTACAGAAGACGTCAAAAAAAGACGTCATAAAAACTTTCATTCTGGCTCCTCAGTGGACGTCTTTTCAACGTCTGCAAAGACATAAAAAGACGTTCACTGGACATAACTTTGCACAGTGGGTGTGCTGCTGTTTGCACGTGTGTCCACTAGATCTCACTGTTCATTTCTAGTCTTTGAGATTTTAGTCTGAATAAAGATTATAGAAACATATTTTTGTAGAAATCTCGCAAATAATGCTTTGAACACAAAGTTGTATTTCCACTTGTATGTGAGTCTTGTATGTTCGTGTGAACATGTATAATCATCAGTTAATAATCATCTCTTTAACAGTTTATTTTAAATGAAGTTCATCTGTGCATTCTCATAAACATATATCAGTATTGTATTAAAGGCTTCCTTTTATGCTCTTTTACAAGGTCTTGATTATTTATGTGTTTTTTTTTATTTATTCATTTATTTTTTATTTATTTTTTTTATTTTTATTTTTTTTTGGGGGGGGGGGGGGTGCTGTGATTGGTTAACTGGGCCGGTCTGTGTTGTGATTGGTTAGCTGGGCCAGTGTTTGTTGTGTTTGGTTAGCTGGGCCAGTGTGTGTTGTGATTGGTTAGCTGGGTCGGTGTTTGTTGTGATTGGTTAGCTGGGCCGGTGTTTGTTGTGATTGGTTAGCTGGGCCAGTGTGTGTTGTGATTGGTTAGCTGGGCCAGTGTGTGTTGTGATTGGTTAGCTGGGCCGGTGTTTGTTGTGATTGGTTAGCTGGGCCGGTGTTTGTTGTGATTGGTAAGCTGGGCCAGTGTGTGTTGTGATTGGTTAGCTGGGCCGGTGTGTGTTGTGATTGGTTAGCTGGGCCGGTGTTTGTTGTGATTGGTTAGCTGGGCCGGTGTTTGTTGTGATTGGTAAGCTGGGCTGGTGTGTGTTGTGATTTGTTAGCTGAGACAGTTTGTGATTGGTTAGCTGGGCTGGTGTGTGTTGTGATTGGTTAGCTGGGCTTGTGTGTGCTGTGATTGCTTAACTGGGCCGGTGTGTGTTGTGATTGGTTAGCTGGGCCGGTGTGTGTTGTGATTGGTTGGCTGGGCCAGTGTTTGTTGTGATTGGTTAGCTGGGCTGGTGTGTTATTATTATTACCTTTATTTAACCAGAATAAAACTAATTGAGATTAAAAATCTATTTTCCAAGAGCGTCCTGGCCAAGACAGGCAGCAGCACAATTAACAAGGTTACAGACATAAAAACATATAACATATAACATCAACATATAACAATTTGTACAAGTAATAAAAATTATAAAGTCATAAGAAATCAGAATTTCAAATATTATCGCAAGCGACAAACAACAGCAAGGATCGTCCGTCATAACTGAGTCAGTCATAACATCTACAGCCAGTTTGTGTAGCTTCCATGTTGTTTAAAAGTAATTTAAAATCAACCAATGAAACTGGCTCCTTAAGATTCAGGACATTTTGCAGCTGATTCCAAGTGCAGGGAGCCACATACTTGAACGCCCCTTTTCCCAGTTCGGTCCGGACTTGAGGGACAGATAATAATAATAAGTCCTCAGAACGAAGACAATATCTTCCCATACTTTTCTTTTCGATGTAAGATTGGAGGTATGGGGGAATCAGACCAAAAACTGCCTTATAGATAAACATATACCAATGATTAAGTCTACGGGTGGACAATTCAGACCAACCAACCTGATCATACAAAGAACAGTGATGAGTAAGTGCTCTAAAGTTTGTGATAAACCTAAGAGCTCCATGATAAACAGTATCCAACAGTTTCAAGCTTGCGATGGAAGCATTCATGTATATAACATCGCCATAGTCCAGCACTGACAAGAAAGTGGCAGCAACAAGCCTCCTTTTGGCCTCAAAGGAAAAATATGACTTGTTTCTCAAATAAAAACCCAATTTCAGCTTTAGTTTTTTTTTACCAACTGTTGAATGTGAGGTTTAAAAGAGAGTGAATTATCAATTAGGATACCAAGATACTTGAATTGAGATACAGACTCAATCTCGGAGCCCTGAGAAGAAGTGATGGGTAGAAGGTTCCGTGAATTAGATTTTGCATTTGAGAACAACATAAGTTTTGTTTTGTCGTCATTCAAAACAAGTTTTAAATCGAACAAGGTACGTTGTACAGTATCAAAAGCAAGTTGAAGCTGACAAAGAGCTTGGTTTGGAGTTGATGCAGAGCAGTATATCACAGTATCATCGGCATAGAAATGAAAATTTGCGTTGGAGACATTTTGATCAAGATTGTTGATATATAAAATGAATAGAAGTGGTCCCAGCACTGACCCCTGGGGCACACCCTTGGATATACTAAGAGGGCTGGAGGTGAGACCATCTGCCTGTAAACACTGGGATCTACCTGATAGATAGTTTTCAAACCAGCAAACTGTTTGTTCTGACAACCCGACACTGAGAAGTCTTTGTTTTAATATTGCATGATCCACAGTATCAAAAGCCTTCGATAGGTCAGTGAAGAGAGCTGCAAAATGTTGTTTTTTATCTAAAGAGTCAATAAAATCATTTACTACTTTTAGGGCTGCTGTAGTTGTGCTGTGTTTTTTAAGAAAACCTGATTGAAAATTAGACAGAATATTGTTGATAGTTAGAAACTCTTTCAATTTGTCGTTCACCAGAGTTTCCATAACCTTGGCCAGGACAGACAGTTTCGAGATGGGTCTGTAATTATTTAAATCAGTCGGGTCGCCTCCTTTTAACAGAGGAAGAACAAATGCGGATTTCCATATAAGTGGAATTTCATTCGTGTCCAGAGAAAGATTAAAAAGATAAGTCAAAGGCGGTGCAATAAAATCAGATGCTAACTGTAGAAAATAAGGCTCCAAGTTATCAGGACCAGCCGATTTTCTAATGTCTAAAAGTGTGAGGGCTTTATGCACTTCTGAAACTGAAAATGGCTTAAAACTAAAAGAATTACTGACTCCAGAATGACCATGAGAATTACCTTTAGGATGATTCTGATGTGAAGTGTTGAGGGAATCAAATAATGAACCAGAGGCAATAAAATGCTCATTAAAACAGCCAAGCATCTCAGTCTTATCGGATAGTTTATGTGAGTCCTTAAGAATACATGGTGGCAGCTCAATGCCAGTTTTGTTTCCAGCCAAGGATTTAATCGTCTTCCAGAATTTTAAGGGGTTATTTTAATTATTTTTAGTTTCTATAAGTGGTCAGCTTTGGCCTTTCTGATAGCCACAGTGCACAAATTGCGCAGTCTCCTGAAGAGCAGCCAATCAGAATCCAGGCTTGTTTTCCTGGCTTTTGCCCAGGCCTTATCGCGCTCATGAAGAGAGTTGGCTAAATCTACAGTGAACCATGCATTGTTTCAGCCTTTTACTCTATATTTTCTGAGGGGAGCATGCTTGTCAACAATTTCTTTAAAACCATCATAAAAAATTTCCAAGCATTTTCAACAGCTGCAATAAGATACATTTTATCCCAATCAAAATAAAACAGGTCAAATAAAAACCCTTGTACCGAAAAATGTTTTGTGTCGCGCTTAATAATGATACGTGGCTTGGTTTTGGGAATTTTTTGTGTTTCTGACCGTGGCAACAACACAGTGGTCACTAATGTCGTTTGCAAAAACAGAAGCTGCTGAGTATTTGTAAGGAACGTTGGTTAGGATAAGATCAATTAAAGATGATTTATCTGGACATTTCAGGTTAGGTCTAGTGGGACTGTCAACTAGCTGAAAGAGATTTAGCGAGTCACAGTAAGCTTTAAATTCATCAGATACTGGATCTAACCAGTTCCAATTTAGATCTCCAATGACTACAATTTCGTTCTGATTTAGTCCTGATAAAAGCTGCATTAAAGAAGGCAGAGCATCCCTGACAGCTGATGGCGTGTGTTGTGATTGGTTAGCTGGGCCGGTGTGTGTTGTGATTGGTTAACTGGGCTGGTGTGTATTGTGATTTGTTAGCTGGGCTTGTGTATGTTGTGATTGGTTAGCTGGGCCAGTCTGTGTTGTGATTGGTTAGCTGGGCCAGTCTGTGTTGTGATTGGTTAGCTGGGCCGGTGTGTGTTGTGATTGGTTAGCTGGGCTGGTGTGTGTTGTGATTGGTTAACTGGGCTGGTGTGTATTGTGATTGGTTAGCTGGGCCGATGTGTGTTGTGATTGGTTAATTGGGCCAGTCTGTGTTGTGACTGGTTAGCTGGGCCAGTGTGTGTTGTGATTGGTTATCTGGGCTGGTGTGTGCTGTGATTGGCAGCACTCAGCGCCTGGTCGCGAAATGTCATGTGAGCTTCACTGTAAATATTGCTTCAAAATCAAATCAATTGTAGTTTTTTAAAAGTGATATCTGTTAAATAAAATATCTCCTTTTGAAGTGGACTTTAAGCTTTGTAATTTTGCAGATCTTTTTATGCCCAAAGAGCAACATTACAGACTAACTAAATTTATTCTATATTTTTGTAGAGGACAGTGGTCAGACTGCACAGACCGAATCAGGACCGCTATTAAAAACAATGGGGTTGATTCAGGAAGATTATGTCTATTTGACGACACAACAGCAGCAGTTTTCACTGTGACCTTCAGAGATCTGAGTGAACTGGATTCTGACACGTACTATTGTGCAGATGATATACAGTATATGCAAAAATATTTCTACACTGAAGTGAGTAAATGAGACTCAAACTCATGATGATCATCAACATCACACACACAACACTGACTGTAATTACTGCGGTTCACACATGTAACCCTTAACATATAATAAATAACTTCTAAATAAACTGAATAATATCTCATGTACTAATGACACTGAAAAGTGTTTAACAGATGAATAAAATCAGGAATGTGACACGATATTCAGGAGGAAACATCTTTATAAACTACAAATATAAGATAAGTCGGGCAATTTTGTATTTAAAATTCTTTGACTGTAAAGAGAGATATGTCACTTTGCTCACAGCTAGTTGGTCCAGCTTGTTATCTCTGACCCAGAATAAAACCTGCTCCTAAGGTAGCCTTGTAGCTTTACCATCGTGTCAAAACCCCGCTCAAAACCAACCCATCTTCTTGAGCCTTCACAGCAAAATCCCCAGTGTTAATTTAACACTCTGAGTGTGGACACATATAAACACTGAAGCAGTGTTAAAAGTAACACTGAAGCAGAGTTGAAGTTAATGAGATAATTATTAAGTTAATTGAGTTATGACTGACCATTATTGAAGACACCTGATGTTAACAAGCAGAATCACCAGCCGAGAAAATCACAATTTGTGTATCACCATTATAGTGGTCAGTGTTTGCTTTAGTTGGGATCTTGGATTGTAACTTTTTATTTTTCTAATTTGTGTGTCAAGCCAAGAGCAAAAATCATCGGGTTGTGATAATTATGTTTTATTGCAATCTTTGCTTGACCTTAATCACTGAACTCATTTACAGTCTCGTCTCTTCTTATTGGTCATTATTGATTGTAACAGTTTTGATCCCACAATGAAAGAGTCTGTATTTTCTACACATTTTGTAGGCATCTCTTGTGATTCTGATTTTTTTTAATTAATTGTTTTTAATTTTAGGCACACACAGATAACAAGAATCAGCGAATGAATCTCATCAACGGTGACAAACAGCATATTCAGCATATTGATGCTCACGATGATTCTTGATGTCTGTGTGTCTAAATTAAAAAAATATTTTTTTATGTATAACTAGCTTTTAAAAACATGTCATATTATGGCAAAATTTCTGGGTCACTTTTTTTATCCACCTAATTTATGTACACAGTAAAGAAGCCTGAACTCAAGCATTTAGGTCATTCCATGACAATTAGTCCAAACCACAATCAAGTCCATAAGATTGTCTTGGCTCTAGTCTGTTTGTATGCTACAACTTAATTACAACACCCACACAAAATCTAAAGTTAATAACTGAAGGGTCAAGATCCCAACTAAAGCAAACACTGACCACTATAATGGTGACACACAATTTGTGATTTTCTCGGTTGGTGATTCTGATTGTTAACATCAGGTGTCTTCAATAATGGTCAATCATAACTCAATTAACTTCTTAATTATCTCATTAACTTCAACTCTGCTTCAGGCCTAGTCAACATGGACACGGGTATTTTTATAACCTGAGGTTTTCCTCCTGCGTTTAAAAAAAAAATCCTGTCCACATGAAAACGCAAAAACATGCTATCAAGCACTGTCAAGAGCATGCCACACCAGCAAGCGGCGATATAACCGAAATCGTAAAGTCACGTTGGCCAATCAGAAGCAGTCACGACAACACTGCAACCAGCGTTTCTGAAAATGCTCACCCTGACCGTAGGTTTCAAAAATGTTCGGTTTCTGTGGCCTGAAACTGCGTTTTCGTGTGGACGAAAGGCCGAACCCCGTAAAAAGAGTCACGGTTATAAAAATACCCGTGTCCGTGTGGACAGGGCCTCAGTGTCAGAGGTGTCAAGTCCAGGGGTCAGAAAGTAAAAGTCCTGCCATATTTCTGTTCCACCCGTGAACTCAGCAGCTGATTTCACCAGAGGAGGAACCAAGTCATTCCTTTCAAGTCACAAACTAGTCTCAAGTCAAATCCCAAGTCCTCAAAGAGTTAAAGTCAATGAGATAATTAAGAGACTAATTAAATGATGATTGTGCATTAGTGATGAACACCTGCCATTATTGTGTGTTACAGAGGATCAGATGCTGATGTTTTATTGGTTAAACTGATGCCACCATCATGGAGATCAGTGTTTGCTTCAGTTGGGCTCTTGACCTTTGGCTTCTTGTGTTAGGTGTTTCCCTGTAGAAGTACATGTGCTGTTATAAAGCAATGTGATCAGTGCTGTGCAGAAAACCATTACTAGCTGGTTTTACATGACAAAGTAATTGTTAGGCATCAGTCTGTTTATTTCCAAAAAAAGTTCATTTCATTTAACATATGTTCAGTTTTTTTTTTTAATAACCTACCTTGTGGAACTGCCACATGCAAATAAACCGTTGGTATAATAGTTATAGTGAAATAATTTGAAATCTAATGTATGTAATGAATATATATTTTAATCTTGTCCTACTAAGACGCACAGACATCATGACCCAGCATATGAATCTCAACAATGGTGACAATCAACAAAACTCTTCAAGCTGAAGTGCATGCTGGGTAACACCATAGTAAAACTCCCATCAAGGACTGTAGCATGAATAATTTTGTCACCACTGTTGAGGAGCATATGATAAGTGCTCATGTCTAAAATCCAGAGCCTGTCTAATTTTCCCCCAATATTTAAGAATTGCAATAATATTTGTTTAATATGACTTTTTTGTAGTTCAGAAATAGCTGTACATCATGTAACAAACCAAAGAGAGACACCCTCATGGTGTTCATTAAATGTTTTAGATAAAAAAGAGCAATTTAATTTAGCAATTCAGCAATGTGTTAATGTTTACTATGTAACACAACCGCAAGTGCTTAAAAGCAAATTACTTTGTATTATTAAAAGGGTCAAGAGCCCAACTAAATCAAACACTGATCTCCATGATGGTCGCATCATTTTAAACAATAAATCATCCGATCCTCTGTAATTTTCAATAACAGCAGGTGTTTATCACTACTGCACAGTCATCATTTAATTAGTCACTTAATTATCTCACTAACTTTAACTCTTTGGGGACTTGGGATTTAACTTAAGACTCGTTTGTGACTTGAAAGGAATGACTTGGTTCCTCCTCTGGTGAAATCAGCTGCTGAGTTCATGGGTGGAACAAAAATATGGCAGGACTTTTACTTTCTGACCCCTGGACTTGACACCTCTGCTCAGTGTTACTGTTTACACTGCTTCAGTGTTTATATGTGTCCACACCAGAGGTGGGTAATCCAGGGGCCAAAGAGTAAAAGTCCTGCCATATTTTTGCTCCACCCATTAACTCAGAAGATGATTTAATCAGAGGAGCAACCAAGTCATTCCTTCCAAGTCACAAACTAGTCTCGAGTCAAATCCCAAGTCCTCAAAGAGGTAAAGTTAATGAGATAATTAAGTAACTAATTAAATTAAGATTGTGCATTAGTGATGAACACCTGCTGTTAACAATCAACATCAATGAAGAAAAGAGAAACACAAGAACTACAACTGACTTTAACCACAGCCTTGGATGAAATCAACTGGAAGAAAAAATTGTGGTGAGTATTTGCTTCAGTTGAGCTCTTGAGCCTTTAAGCATTTTTAGTAAATTTGCTTCTATGCAATTGCATTATTGCTTTACAGCAAACATTTGTGCAATGCTGATGCAAATCTTGATCTAGCAGGTAACTTATACTTTTGATACCTGTGATCTTGATTAAAATTTCTTGATTCTACTTTTAAATGAAAGGATTAGTTGTTAGAGAGGACTGCTGTCTTTTCACTGCTCTGTATGTGCCCTTTGGATGGGTTAAATGTAGAGTATGAATTCTGAGTTTGGATCACCATACGAAACTGTATGTCACTTTCACTAAAATTAGAGAAATCTCATTACATAAATGCCACCATAATGCTTCAATATTAAAAAAAAAAAAACACAGTTTGGTATTAGGCATTTAGCCATGACCATTTATCATATGATCCTCAACAGTGGTGAAAATAATTATTCATACTGCAGTGCATTATGGGAGTCTTTCATGTATTGCAACATGAATCATTTTGTTGATTGTCACCGTTGTAGAGATTCATATGCTGGTTGTTGATATCTGTGTGTGTGTCTAAAAAGCAAGCGCTGGAGTTTAGATTTCTATGTGTTACACAAATTAAAAAATTAACTCCCTGTAAATATTAGAACAACGATTTTCTGTGTAAGTTAATGATGTGTCGTTCGTGAACGAATTGTTCTTTTTGAACGAATCTTTTAGGTGAACTTCTCGTTCACGTAATCCGCTGACTCATATTTCTCGTTAACTGAAGTTCCTCTCTCCACAGCAGCGCGGCGCTATAAGCAGCGCATGCGCAGCTCAGTGAACCGGGTAACAACCATTTCATCCTGTCAAAGAATTACTCAACCTCGAGCCAATAGCCTTCGAGTATGAGATGTGACAGAGCATGTGATTCGTTGAATGTAGTGAGCGAATACGCCCTTAATGAACTAGTTTCATATGAGTCTGAACGAGATCTAGAGATCTTACCGTTCGTGAACGAAATGACTGAACTGGCACACATGTCATTCGTGAACGAGCTGAATGAACGGATACATGTCATTCGTGAACGAGCTGAATGAACGGATACATGTCGTTCGTGAATGAGATGAATGAACGGATACATGTCGTTCGTGAATTAAATTAACTGGTATAGCTTATCTCGTTCGTGAAAAAAATTAATGAGAGTAAACCGGGTTAGTCTGCCATTTAGCATGTCAATCTCGCAAAAATGCAAAGCGCAGTTACAGGTACTGTGCACATACGCTTGTTTTGATATTTAGCAACTCCACGTTTAAATTGTTAAATTTAAATTGTTAAAACAAATTGTCTGACCAAACAATTAAAATGCTAATTAGGCAAGAAAACCTTGTGCTTTGTTCATCTAAACAACTTAATTAGACTTTATATATTGAATGCGATTATACACACATTTTAATATATTTTGTGTAATACGAAGAAATGATCACTGAACGAATCAGTGAACGATTCTGAACAAATCATTTTGGTGAACGAACTGAAAATGAATGAATCTCTAGAAAGAATCATAATTTCTACCACTAGTGTAAGTTGTAGTTTCACTGGGATTTTTTAAAAACTAAACACGTGAAAAAAAAAAAAAAAAAACAACAACATTATTTAAGACATAATTAAACCAGCTCATTGTGATTATATGTTCTTCATATATCACAGATCTCTTTTCTCCTCAACACCACATGCGGACCTACAGACACGATCTGACACAATAAGTCAAGGGTCAAGAGCACAACTAAACCAAACACTGATCTCCATGATGGTGGCATCATTTTAACCAATAAAACATCAACATCTGATCCGCTGTAGTTTTCAATAATAACAGGTGTTAATCATTAATGTACAAACATCATTTAATTATTTACTTAATTATATCAATAACTAACAATCAGTTCCTTTAGCCATCAATGACTTTTACTCTTTGGCCCCTGGATTACCCACCTCTGGTCCACACTCAGTGTTAAATTAACACTGGGGATTTTGCTGTGTGAAAACCAAAAGTGAACTTACCTGGGTAAAAACTGAAACTGGCTTTGTGCTACAGGCCACAGATGTATGAATTATGTTAGTTGTATGTGCTTATATGTTGTACTAAATCTTGCATGTTTATCATTTTCATTATGTTTTGTTGTTTTAATTTATTGAATTTATGTTAATTTTGAAGCTGCGTTTAAGTTTACAGAGGTCCTCCAGACTGTTTACATGTAAATTATACTAGTGGAAGATTTCAATAATGCAATCAAATTGATTCTGTGTCCTGTAGCTGAAGTGGTAGAGCCATGAATTAGCAAGCGCAAGGTTAGAATCCCAGGGAACAGATGTTAGGAGAAAATTGTTATCCTGAATGCAATGTAAATCGCTTTGGATAAAAGTGCCTGCTAAACACATAAATGTAAATTTGTCCTTGTATACATGAGAACATGAAACCTGTGTGATCTCTCAGTATCAGACAGTGTATCTCCACTAGGTGGCGCTCTTTGAGTGTGATTAATGTGATATTCAGTCAGTGGTGATGGTGGGAGGAGCCAGTAAAGCTGCTCATTACTGATAAAGAGCTGAATAAAGAGGAAGTAACTAAAGCAGACAGATGTAGAGACAGAGAGATTCACACAGAGATCATTCAGCGGAAAGAAGACTGAACTCAACTCACAATGAAGATCCTCCTCATCTTCCTCACTTTCTACCTGATCTCAGGTCAGAGCTTTTCTCTTTCATCACTGCAGTAATGATGCTGTTTTGTGTTCATCAGCTTTCTGATCACAGTATCAATCTGATTGACAGATGCAGTGAGATGCTTTAGCGTCACGGGATATTCTGGAGGAAGTGTTCTGGTGGATTCTGGGAAACCTTGGTTCAGTGACTCTGATAAATATATGATTAAACATGACCCATGGAGAACCATAATACATTACAAGAAACACAGTGAATGGACGATTGAAGGAAGATTCATTCTTTTTTGCAGCAAACATGGAAAACTAATGATATTCATTAGAGAACTGAACACACGGGATGCTGGGAAATACAGAATTAGGGTTCTTGACAAGTGGTATATTGATATAACTTTGAATGTAAAAAAAGGTAAGCAATTCAAGTGTGTAATCAAACTACTCTTTTTAAAGGTACATCATTGTAAAGTATATTTCTTAATTATTTGAATGACAGATTCATGCTGTGTGAGGTCAAAGAAAGTGGTAGTAAAGAGTGGAGAAACTGCCACCTTCACATGTGAATATTCACAGAATCATATTAATGATGCAAAAGTCATATTCAAAGAACAACAAAACTCCATTGACCCATGGAATGAAGAAGAAAGACTCAGTATTTTTGATGACACACATAAAAACATCTTCAGTGTGAGAATGACTGCTGTGACACCAGATGATGGAGGAGTTTATTTATGTGGAGTTTGGATCAAAAGAGACTCGTGCTCCATTAGTACTGCTGTTCACCTGCACATTATGAGTGAGTTGAATAAACTCTGTGTCATCTAGCATAAGTTAATAGATCAGTGTTTGCTGCTTCAGTTATTGTTAGATTTTGTATTTGATGAAGAAAATGATTCTATCAGATATTTGTGATTGACAGCTAAAGTGGGCGTGTCTAGAGTGAACGGTTCCTCAGGAGGTCGTTTGATGATCAAGTGTGAACATCCTCAATACAAAACCAACCCAAAATACATCTGTAAAGAATCAGACGGATGTTCAGAGAGGAAGAATCCAGGAGTTCAGGGTGAATGGATGGAGAATGGAGATGTTTCTTTATATGACGACACCAGAGCAGGAGTCTTGATGGTGTTTTTTAGAGAGCTGAAAGCTGCAGATGAAGGAACATACAGGTGTGGAGTGAAAGTATCTGACTATACTGAGAGCTTCACTGAGATACAGCTGAGCGTCAGACACGGTGAGGAAACTTTACTTTATCTTGCATGTTTGGAGAATCTGTTCTTATTTGTATGCAATTTCTCTTGGTTAACAGATGTAAACTATCCAAAGAGTGTGACTAAATCTGTGTATCCTGGTGGAGAAGTCAACATCATCTGTCGGATCCCAAAGGAGCATAAAGTTCATTTCTGCAAAGAAGATGATAATCACATCTGCCAAAGCATCAGCTCATCTAAAGTGACAGAAATGAGTGGTTCATCAGAGAGAAATGAAGAGACAGTTGTTACAGTGAGCATCAGTAATGTGAGTGTGAGAGATGCTGGAGTTTACTGGTGTGGAGCAGAAACCAGAGACACACATCTGACTTTCATCTCCCTGAACACTCAAATTCAGCTCAACCTCATCAGTGAGTCCTTTCAGATGATTTCACTACAGTAAACACAGTACATTCACAATCATTTGTGTTAAATGTCTGTGTTTGATTGTTTTTAGTGGCTCCAGTAGTTAGAGACGAAGGAGAATCAGCTGAGATCATCTGTCCTTATGATTCAATCTATAAATCAAAGCCAAAGTCTCTCTGTAAGGGGAAGTGCTCCACTAGAGACAGAAATCCTCTCAGTGAGACTGTGAGAGAAGAGAAAGAGACCAAGACTGGCAGATTGACTCTGAATAATGACGTCACTGCAGGTGTCTTCACTGGGAGCATCACTGGACTGACAGCAGAGGATGCTGGGAAATACTGGTGTGCAGTGACATTAGAAACAGAGCTCAATTATCTTTACACTCATCTGATCGTCATCATGAACGAGGGTGAGGAAGGTTTCTGCATCTGAATATGTGAAACTACGGCTGTGAATTGATGTTCTTGTGTCTGTAAACATTTCCAGAGCTGAACTTGACTAAGTATGAAGGAGACGACGTGTCAATCCAGTGCAAACATCAGGATGAAGATCAGAAAAGCTTCTGCAAAGCACATGAAGCCTCCATGTGTGTGAAGGATGGAGTTTCATTGGAGACGATCAGAGATGATCGATTCTCTTTCAGTGATGAAGCATCTACTGGAGTCTTTACTGTGAACATCACTGATCTGAGAGAAGAGGATTCTGGGATATACTGGTGTGGAGCTCACGTCACCACTAAAGTCAGTCTCAAAGTTAAAATGGGTAAGCTCTCGATCTTTTTGAAGATTTATACACTTCACTTCACAAATAAAATAGGTTTCTATGACTTTGTTCACCAGAAAACAACAGGTTTTTATCAAAATAAAAAAGGATGTCTTGTTTACCTTCACATTTTCTATAGTCCAATTATTGGTCGAAAACATTAACTTGATTGAAATGTGTCATTTCATATGCTCCTTTTGTTATTAATAACATTCTCTAGTGTTGATATGTATCATTCGTTGATTATAAAGTAACAATAACGTATTTTGCATTGCATTGTGCTGCTTATGATTTGTCGTTCTACAGGTGCTGGTCATATAATTAGAATATCATCAAAAAGTTGATTTATTCCACTATTCCATTCAAAAAGTGAAACTTGCATATTGCATTCATTCATTACACACAGATTGATATATTTCAAATGTTTATTTATTTTATGATTATTCATTTTGATGATTATAACTGACAACTAAGGAAAATCCCAAATTCAGTATCTCAGAAAATTAGAATATTGTGAAAAGGTTCAATGTTGAAGACACCTGGTGACACACTCTAATCAGCTAATTAAAGCAAAACACCTGCAAAGCCTTTAAATGGTCTCTCAGTCTAGTTCTGTAGGCTATATTATCATGGGGAAGACTGCTGACTTGACAGCTGTCCAAAAGATGACCATTGACACCTTGCACAAAGAGGGCAAGACACAAAAGATCATTGCAAAAGAGGCTGGCTGTTCACAGAGCTCTGTGTCCAAGCACATTAATAGAGAGACGAAGGGAAGGAAAAGATGTGGTGGAAAAAAGTTCATGTGAATGTATTTCAGTTCATGTTCATACTTTTCAGTTGGCTAGGATTTCTAAAAATGCTTTCTTTGTTCTGGTCTTAAGTAATATTCTAATTTTATGAGATACTGATTTTGGGATTTTCCTTAGTTGTCAGTTATAATCATCAAACTTAAAAGAATTGAATATTTAAAATATATCAGTCTATGTGTAATGAATGAATATAATATACAAGTTTCACTTTTTGAATGGAATTAGTGGAATAAATCAACTTTTTGATTATATTCTAATTATATGACCAGCACCTGTATATATATATATGTCCAGTGTCTTGCGCATGAGCACCGTGTTTGTACGATGGTGTGTCAAGTCTAAAGAGCATCTCAGGATATGTATGTAACCATGCTTCCTTCGCACTGCGGGAACTTGCACTGCATCAGGGCACTATGGAGAAGAACGGTGTGCAACAGGGTTTGAGATACATTTTCTCTTGTTTGGTGGATTGTCAAACATGTCAGCCTAATCAGCCGTAATATGTATATAAACCATGCAGTATTAAAGAGACAGCTTGCACAATGTAATTAGCATTGAAATACATTCACAAGAGCAAAAATATAGTTTGCACATGTTTATTCACATTAAAGGCAACATAACTAAAATAATAAGAGCACAAGTATTCATCTGGAACTTCTTTAAGTCTGTCTAAATCATTTAGTAATTGCATGTTGGATCACAATAATTAGGAACCACAGTTTCACCAAATCCCTTCACTCGATTGGGATGTTCTCTTTTATTCTGGACTGCAGGGCAGTGACTGTAACATCGAGCAGATTTTGCAGTATTAAACACACATTTATCCCGATTTCATCAGGCTCCGAACATCCTTCAAAAAGAACACAAAGAATGGCTTTCTCAGCTGCTATTTTTGCAACTTTTCATTTAAAAAACATTCTGCACCATTTTTGTCAGGGATGAATGCAGCCCTGAACTGTGTTTGTTTGTGTTTTGGTAAACATACAAAATGTGCAGTACTGGGAGTCCTCCAGGACAGGTTTGAAAACCCCTGGGGTTAGAATGTACCCACTGTGCCATGCTGAGGGAATGATTGCCTAGTTGACTGTACAAGCACAAGACAGGGATTCAGTGGACCCAGATGCCAGAATCAGTTTCCCTCTCAAGTCAAGTCTGTCATGAAACTGTTACAGTTTCATATATACTCAACCCTGCAACCCCTGTATCTTGTTAAGGCATAGCTCCTAAACCAGGAATAGGCAGCATCAGGAGTGCTGATGTCCGGCAGAGTTTAGTTACAAACCTGCAGGTGCAGTTTACAATTTGTAAATAACACAGTTTGTAAATGTACCACAACTCAGATTTCACTTTATATTCATTCACAACTGTGTATATTTGCCATGAGTGTTGACGGTTTTGTGTATTTAAAATTTTTTAATACACTCTGTCTCTCCATATGTAACACGGGAGGCATGACAACAAAGTTGAGGATCTAAATGCAGATTCATTTCACATGAGTGGTCAAACAGGCAGAGTCCAGCAAACAATAATGGAAAGACAGGCAAAAGACAAAGACGTACATAAAATGTTGAAATACTTGTGAAGCAATTTCCTGCATCAAATACGCACCAGCAAGATTTATGGAAGAAGCTATACCCAACATTTTATTGAATAGCTCCCTGTTTAACAAACCCTAGTAACTTTCACCTTATTGTATCAAAGAACTCATCCTGGGGAGGCAGCACCATTGTGTATGCATTTTTAAAACCACATCTACGCCTTTCTGAACTTCTGAACCATCATCTCAAAAATGTGTGGTCTGGTGCAGCTCAGTTACTGCATCAGGCAAAAGAGCAAAAGAGCAGATCTGCGTGGTAGTCCTGTAACACCGGCATGATGTGCAATGCTAGTGCAATAGTGTGAGACTGACGAGGTGATGAGAGACATGATGAGTCCTTGCAAAGGATCATGGGAAATGGAGTCCAGGGTGAAGTGGCAAGAGTCTGGAATGGAGTGCCTTCTAATGATGCTCATGGGCACTCCAGCTAGAGATTGTGACACCATAATGTGTTTCTGTGTTTTCAGATTTCTTTTTGCTGAACATGATTTCTTTGTGTTCCACACTGCTGCTGGTCGGAGGATTCACTGTGACTGTGTGTAAAGGTGATGCTCGCCTTCATAAACACCCATATGTTTATCTATAAGGCATGAGTCTTTTTATCACACAAGGTCAATCAGACTGTCCTAAGAATGTATCTCACTATTGTGTACCTGTGATGTTGTGTTAAGATCTTAGGGATGAGCTACTCATCAGGAGATCACAGACGAACGTGAAGTGGTGAGTCTCTATCTTCATGCACTGAAGTTCTTGTGTGTTTCATCTGTAAGTGTCATTCTGCACATCATGTTTATCTCTTGTCCAATCTCAGATTCTCAGGAGCAGATATGATTTATTCTTCTACTAACCTTCTCACAATCCCCTGATGGCTTCTCATGATGATCTGTAAAAGTGTGATTTGAAGACAAGCACAGTTTTACGAGGCATTGACTTTAAACACTACTACACTGTAAAACATGATGGCCCAATTAAGTTACAGGAACTTTTTCTCCTTAACTCAATTTGTCTTTGTAATTTTTGGATTTTGAAATAAAGCTTACACAAGTTGGTTCAGTTGGTACATCTGATTCTCTGTAATTCTCAATAACAGCAGGTGTTCATCACTAATGCACAATAACTTGTAAAACACAGCTTTTCAAGTTGAAACAAAGAATATCTTTAAGTTGAGTTTGCTCACATTTTTAAGGCAGAAGGTGAACTTACATTTCTATGTTTAACCAACTTGAAATGTTTTACAGTGTATCAGTATTAGTATAACTTTTAATTTTTAAAATGTAAAAAAGGCTTTGAATATATATTCTGTCATAGTGTTTCATGAGTGGTGGTGGTGTGTGTGTGTGTGTGTGTGTGTGTGTGTGTGTGTGTGTGTGTGTGTGTGTGTGTGTGTGTTTCTGAACACCTCAAAGCCACAGAAAACAGGTGAAGGTTCAGGATCTGAAATTTATTTTTATTTTTTTTCTACGAACAAAGACATATTCAGGAAACCCACATTGAGGCACATAACACTGAACAATAAGCAGAACATTGTTTGTGAGCAAAAGACAAAGACAAAAAAACTGCTCATTTTACTGCAGGTATTCAATCATTCACATTCAACATTTGCTGATTAATGAAGAAAAGACTGAAAATAATATTTCTGATCGACAACTTATTCATGTGTGGTTTAAAAATAGATCAATTTAAAAAACTATAATAAGTTTACAAATCAGTGACAGAATATCTTCAAGCATCATGTAAATGTTGAAAAAATGGAGGCAAAGCTGAAAGTGAATCAATTTTAAATCATAAAACTCCTACAAAACTTGTTTATGCATTTAATATGTTCAGATTAACACATTAAAACATCAGAATTATTAATTGCAAACAATAAATCAAACTAGATTTTACATGACCTCAAGGTAGTGTGAGTTGTGTTTGTTAACGCTGAAGGGTGTTTGTCAGGTTTTTCAAGTTTGTCAAGATATGGTCAGTGTGCTTCAGAGAAACGTGCTGCTCTCAAGCTTTTGGTTTTGTGGGTTTTGCTTTTGCTTTGCTCTTAGTTTTAGTCAAACCATTATGTGCTTTAGACACCTGCAGGTGCGATGAAAACAGGAAATGACGGTGGACACAGTCTTTCCACTCCATGAAGAGATGCTGTGAAATTGCGCAATATTATAAAAAAATATGATTAATAATAAATTGCCGTTCTTCTTTCAGAAGGTATTATTCTGGTTGTCAGAAATAAACACAGATGCTTCTGTTGCATGTGTAATGACTGTATTTACAATATCAGAGGGAAGCACAAGACTTATTTCAGCTAGTAAGTCCATAAAACTGCAGTTATGATTCAGTGTCTTATGAGATGTTTGCATGGAGTTTGAATGTTAAATGTCCAATCAGCTGGCTGTTTTGACCTTTTTCTCTCCCTTGCAGGATTAATTCAGTGTAAAGAGGTATTTTAAATCAGCTTTTAGTTATTTGATTAATCTTTTATTAGTCCCATTATTCGAAAAGAGTTTGTGTTATCAACTTCCAGTTCACCAGTTCCATCTCCAGTGGTAAAAGTACTCCATCTAGTGGTAAAAGTGAGTATTGGATTTTTAAATAGCTTGGTTTAAAATAAAATGAGCCTAATGTGTACTGTTATGATAGCTGACAGGGTAGGTGGGTTTTAATTAGCATGATTTTAATTATTTCAATTAAATATAAATTACACCATTGTACATGCCTTGTGTGTCTTTCAAATGAAAGAATGAATCTGGAGCAATGAAAGTTTTTGTTCTTGAGGATCACATGTACTCTTCATTCATGCAGATGTATGTGAAAGTCTGATATGAAAGAGAAGCAGCTGATTTATACTCTTAGTTTGTGTTGTTGGAGTGTCTTCAGTGCTGCTACAGTTTGATTGACAGCTGCTGTCCGTGGTGCTGAAGCCACAGCTGCCAGTTAAACTGAAGATCTGAGGAGTGAGATCAGGTGTGTTTGACCAGAAACACTAGAGAAATAATGCAGATGTTCATATTTGAACACATTTGCCTTCTTATAACAGCCTGGTGTCAGTCTTTGTAACTCAAACGTCCTTATGTATCAGTTATTTGTGAGCTGTGGTATTTGCGGATATGCAAACGTATGCGAATATATTTTCTATTATTTTGTAATAAAAAATTAGGTCATTTACTTCTTGCAGAAATTGAATGAAAAGATGATGTGCTTTTTACCATGTTTTCATGTATATTGACATTAGCCACTTTCACACATAAAGTACCCTATCTAACCATGTTTCTGACCATGAATGATCACTGACCACGTTTAACCCTCCGTGTTTACAAACACAACACTGAGAGACACAGCCATTTAGAGGTAATTTCTGATTTCATAAAATGTACCAGTATTTAGAAATGTATGTGTATGAATTAACGGTGCTTTTTGGATGTTATCAAATTAACCTATTAAAAGTTTAGCAGCTTATGTCTTCACACTCCTTTACAGTTAAACCTGAAGGTCCCTGAATTACATTTAATTGCAAATAAATGTTAAAACCTCTTTTACAGTTATTGCTCTAAATAATAATAGATTATAAATATAAACATGATTTGAAACTCATTATTTTCTATCAGTGTTTTCAGGCTCTTCTCTGATCTCTGTCTCTCTGGTTCTGGTTCTGGTTCTGGTTCTTCTGGTTCTGATCATCATTGGTCTCTTATTACTGTTTCTCTATATGAAGCATCAGTCTTGGGATAAAACTCCTTTAGATACAGAATCTCTCATTCACATCGAGCTTACAGTTTTTTTACAGACGCTAGGACACATTTCTGAATACTTAGGTCACTTTTGCAAAACTCTTCACACAGTGAGGATCAATTATCATTGCTTTGGCACAAAATGCATTCAATGACTACATCTCTCAAATTTCATGAATTATTTTCTCACTCAGACACAACAACTGCCGAAACTCTTTGTACGTACAAGTCAATTTACACATGCTTACATACTGTTTTCACAACTGTTAAACTTATGTTCAAAACAATAACATAATACGAAACTGAATAAGACAGCAATTTGCTACATTTCTACAGTAATATTTTAATGAAATATATTTTAAATCTTAAAATTAAATGCTATAAAAACAATTATAAATATGATCATCTACATGACCAAATAGACGCAATGAATGCTGGATGCCTGGACATATCAGCAGAAGATTGCCAGGGATGGATCAGACATGCCAGAAGATTCTCTCCTGTGTTTATTGGCCTAAATGACATAATATGTGATGTGGATGAGAACCTGTGGCCAAATGGAGAAGACTAACATTACAATTGTATCTGTATCAGTGGATGGTGTGTATACAATTTCAATTTTGCAATTACTCATAAAAATAAATAAACAACATAAAATATTGACGGATTCTGCATCATGTCTGATTCATTTCAGTAACATATACTGCAGTGAATTATAAACATAGATGTGTCCTTGTTTTACACAAGAAATCATTGTACACAGCAAAATCCCCAGTGTTAATTTAACACTCGGAGTGTGGACTCATATAAACACTGAAGCAGAGTTGAAGTTAATGAGATAATTAAGAAGTTAATTGAGTTATGATTGACCATTATTGAAGACACCTGATGTCAACAAGCAGACTCACCAACCGAGAAAATCACAATTTGTGTGTCACCATTATAGTGGTCAGTGTTTGCTTTAGTTGGGATCTTGGCTTGTGGCTTTTTACTTTTAAAATGTGTTTGGCAAGCCAAGAGCAAAAGTCATCGGGTGGTGATGATTATGGTTTAATGTAATTGTTGTTTGACCTGACTTACTGAACTAATCTTGAAGTGTTCCTGTTGCTCAGTGACAGAACATTGCATTAGCAAGCGCAAGTTTGGGGGTTCGATTCCCCGGGAACACATGATAGGTGAAAATTGTTAACCTGAATGCACTGTAAGACGCTTTGGATAAAAGTGTCTGCTAAATGCATTAATTTAAATTTACTCAATAAAATTCAACAGGTCAAGTTACATGTACTTATTAGTTTTTTTTTTATTTTTACTTAACTTAGTTAAGTAGATTTACTTAATTTCCAAATGTGTTAAATTTACTTGAAAAATGCTTGTGCAAAAACTTGCCAAATAAAAATTAAGTAAATTTACTTATTTATTTTTTTTTCAGTGTAGATGCATGCT